>NC_055958.1:6624002-6691502 GCF_018492685.1 Alosa sapidissima | reverse complement strand
ACACACACACACACACACACACACACACACACACACACACACACACACACACACACACACACACGCAGCAACATGACACAGACACGGAAGGCTGTAGAGCACTGGTATTACAGCGCCATGTACCCAAACAACCCCACCATCTGAAACAGATTCACCCCATCTCCCTCCAACTACAGCACAGCTACTGAGAAATCCTCATCGCTGACATACATTACATGTGAATCGTGTGGCAAATGATGACCCATTATATTTTTGGCACGGATTCTGACAAACCTATATCCAGACTGTAATTACCAGAGCTGTGTGTTAGGGCAGCAATTAAATTAACTAATTATACATCAGCAATTATACTCATAACTGGAATAGATTGGAGGAAAGAGGATCAGTGTCATAATCTGGAATGCTGAAATCTGTATTGACCCACAGTCCCAGTGGCCCAGACTCCCTACTTCCCCACACAGAGGGGCTTAGGAGCAGATCCTGCCCAGTGATCCCCCCCTTCAACACCCCCCCCCCCCCCCCCCACCCCCCCGCCCTGCTTGAGGGGAAAAATCTGGAGAGGGGCTTGGGGGGGCTCCCCCATCGCTAATGCGCACTAATGCCAGTTCCTGACACAGCGCCAGATGCTCCAGTTTGGCAGCGGATCTGAGGAGGCGTCTGGGTGTTTGGCCCCCCGTATGGAGGCCACGCGCCCAGAAGAGGAGAGGAGACGACGGCGGAGGAGACGAGGCTGGGAGAGAGAGAGAGAGAGAGAGAGAGAGGAGGAGGAGCAGGAGGAGCAGGAGGAGCAGTGTGCCATAGGGATGGATAGGGTGGTGCTCCTCACCCCGTGCTCCTCACCAGCTCTCCTATCCTGACTCACACCGTCACTGATAAGCCATCTCCGCCCAACCACACACACACACACACACACACACACACACACACACACACACACAAATAAAATCCCAGTGCTCATTTCAGTCCAGGCCTCCGAGGACGTGACCTTTCCTCAGACCCAAGACTCCTATCTGGGCTGATCCATGAGAGGCCATCTTTACCCATCAGACAGTCAGCCACAGACATCCAGTCAGTTAGTCAGTCAGTGAGTCAGTCAGTCAGTCTGTCTGTCCGTGCGCCAGTGAGGGATTTTCGTCTGAAAAAAAAAGACATCTGTTCCTGAGGATTAGCAAATATTCTCTGCACCTCCAAAAGCCCTTTGGAGTATTGTCAATGGAGCACTGAGCTGAACTCTGCACAACTCCAATTTCATCTCTCTCTCTCTCTCTCTCTCTCTCTCACTCACTCTATTTCCATATCATACAGTAGTGATTTATTCAGGTTGTCATTTTTTTAAGTTATAAAGACTTTTAAAACAAGGGATTAGCTACGCTATTTATCTGTGAAAGATAGCAAAGATAACTAGACCACACCGGCTGGAGAGAAAACCAAGGCTGGATAAATGGTAAATGACTGAGGAAGAAGCACACACACACACACACAGACACACGCACACGCACATAACCACCAATTTATTTCCTGTTGCATTGCTTGCCCCTGATTATAGCCAAGAGACCGGCTCTTACCGGCAATCCCAGCAAGCTGCGTTTGTCACCCAGATCAATGTGCAACCCGAGCTGCGGTAGCCCAGGTAATTTAACTGCTGATTACGGGGAAAGTAGTCCCCGGTGCCAAATGATGTCCTCCAGAGGGAGCGCCGGGAATGGGGGCCTCTCCTCCCACAGCAGGCCTGCCCTGTGCAGATGCTCTCCAGAGCAGTGACCACAGCACCTCTACCAGGGCCCCCCATGGGTGGGGAGGGGAGGGGAGGAATGGAGGTTGGGGGGAAGAGGAACTAGGGCCGGCCGGTCGGACAGAGGCAGATGTAGCCACAGCGCTGGGCGGCTGTAGGCAGGGAAATGAGAGGACAAGCCTAAGGGGGTACAGGGGCATTAAGAGCCACATGGACGGCACCGAGAGATTTGGGAGGGGGGGGGGGGGGTCAAGGGGATGGAGGAGCCCCTCATCATCATCCCTCTCCTGTCCAGGAACGCTAATGACCTCATGGAGGGAGCGTGGACTGGTGGCAGCAGGAAACAGCCATGTTTGTCTTAATTATTAATGTTATTATATTAGCACTGACTTTATGGATGTCACTAGCACTCACGGTCCGGTTATAGATATAGATAAACACTGCACTGCCCACGAACAGGAGTCGTAACCTGAGATTCAGGTTTTTAATTGCACACAAAAGATTTGATCCTTATTGACATCATTTTCTTCTGAGCGAGTGCAATGCACAATGTTAAATGCAACATTGTCTGTCTGCGTCAGGGTGCCTTTTAATGGTGACCCCGTGTTCTGTGCAGATTTTAAATTCACTCCCCACTAAGGTCAAGCTGACTTTTTGTTTAATTAAAGAAACACAGTGACCGCAGGTCATGTTGATTTTAATTTCTGGACAGCGGAGCGTCTTGGTTTGTAGCTTGAGCACAGAGCAGAGTTGATATTGATAATGGAGAAATCCGAGTCTGGCTGCCCCTGACTCTCTGGATCGTCTTTCAGCGCTCCGCTCTGTCGTGGACCTCGCTGCCACGGCCACACAAACACGGGATTATGTGCCATAGTAACACGAAGGTGCAGGACACAGCACACGTCCAATCCCTACCCCCATCCCCCCATCTTCCGCACACGCCCGCCCTAGTGAGATGGGTTTTCAGAGTGATCTTCATTTGGCTTGAGCACGGCGAAAATGGAAGAGAACATTGCTGCCTATAAACAACAGCAACCGCTACTCCCCCCCCCCCCCTCCCACACACACACACACACACACACACACACACACACACACACACTTTGCTGCCATCAGTGGATCAGAATCAACTGAAAGTTGACACTATATCAGAGTACACTTACATTACAGGCCCTGAGACTCACTGTAGCCCACGGCACATCACTAAGCCAATAATCAAACTGCACTAGACACAGATCTCTCATTGGTTACTGTTGATCCTCATTCCTGTGTTAATGTTTTGCTTTAAGTTAGGAGTTCAATGTGTATGTAGGCTGAAATGTGTTACACACTATAATTTAGAATTCTCATATTTTGTACTGCTGTCCAAGTTACACTTGTGTTTGTGTGTGTGCTTTGCTGTAAGTTGGACCAGTGTGTGTGTGTGTGTGTGTGTGTGTGTGTGTGTGTGTGTGTCTCTGTGTGTGTGTGTGTGTGTGTCTGTGTGTGTGTGTGTGTGTGTGTGTGTGTGTGTGTGTCTGCCTTGTGTGTCTGCCTTGTGTATGTTTGCCCATTGCGCTCCCAGTGCAGTGTTGAGCGTTGTCGCGCTGAGTGTGTGTGTTTGTGTGCTGTGTGTGAGCGAAGTGAGGCTGTGTGGCTGTGGGCTGTTTGGAGGTGCCTGACTCCTGAGCCCCCTCGCCATCAACAGCAGCAGCAGGAGGAGGAGGAGAAGAAGGAGGAGGAGGAGGAGGAGCAGAGCTCCACTTCCGCACCTGCTCCCTCTGGGGCCCCAGTGTGACGCTGCCTCCCAGCGCAGCGTAGCCCAACGTAGCCCAGCGCAGCGTAGCCCAGTGCAGCGTAGCCCAGCGCAGCCCAGCGTAGCCCAGCGCAGCGTAGCCCAGCATAGCCCAGCGCAGCGTAGCCCAGCATAGCCCAGCGCAGCGTAGCCCAGCTTAGCCCAGCCCAGCGCAGCGTAGCCCAGCTCAGCCCAGCGTAGCCCAGCGCAGCGTAGCCCAGCGCAGCTCAGCCCAGCGTAGCCCAGCGCAGTGTAGCCCAGCGCAACCCAGCCCAGTGCAGCCCAGCGCAGCGTAGCCCAACGTAGCCCAGCGCAGCCCAGCGTAGCCCAGCATAGCCCAGCGCAGCGTAGCCCAGCGCAGCCCAGCCCAGTGCAGCCCAGCGCAGCGTAGCCCAGCTTAGCCCAGCCCAGCTTAGCCCAGCCCAGCGCAGCCCAGCCCAGCGTAGCCCAGCCCAGCGCAGCGTAGCCCAGCGCAGCTCAGCCCAGCGTCGCCCAGCGCAGTGTAGCCCAGCGCAGTGTAGCCCAGCGCAGCGTATCCCAGCGCAGCATAGCCCAGCGTAGCCCAGCCCAGTGCAGCGTAGCCCAGCCCAGCGCAGCGTAGCCCAGCGTAGCCCAGCCCAACGTAGCCCAGCGCAGCCCAGCGCAGCATAGCCCAGCGTAGCCCAGCCCAGTGCAGCGTAGCCCAGCCCAGCGCAGCGTAGCCCAGCCCAGCGCAGCTCAGCCCAGCGCAGCGTAGCCCAGCGTAGCCCAGCACAGCGTAGCCCAGCGTAGCCCAGCGTAGCCCATCCCAGCGCAGCGTAGCCCAGCTCAGCCCAGCGTAGCCCAGCGCAGCCCAGAGCAGCTCAGCCCAGCGCAGCCCAGCCCAGCGTAGCCCAGCGTAGCCCAGCGCAGCATAGCCCAGCGTAGCCCAGCGTAGCCCAGCCCAGCGTAGCCCAGCCCAGCGTAGCCCAGCCCAGTGTAGCCCAGCGTAGCCCAGCGCAGGGTAGCCCAGCGCAGGGTAGCCCAGCGCAGTGTAGCCCAGCGCAGGGTAGTCCAGCGTAGCCCAGCGTAGCCCAGCGTAGCCCAGCGCAGCCCAGCCCAGCGCAGCTCAGCCCAGCGTAGCCCAGCGCAGCGTAGCCCAGCGCAGCATAGCCCAGTGTAGCCCAGCCCAGCGCAGTGTAGCCCAGCGTAGCCCAGCGCAGCCCAGCGCAGCGTAGCCCAGCCCAGCGTAGCCCAGCGCAGGCTGAGGATGAGCACACAGCAGCCCAGCAGTGCGGTGTGTTGTGCTGCGCTACAGCGCAGGGCCCCCAGGAGGAGGACCAGGATTGGATTGGAGGACTTGCCCCAACCCCGCTGGGCCTCCTCTCCCCTCTCCCCTGCAAACCCCTGCCCTTCAGCTCTGCAGCGCTCCACCTCATTGCTCCTAACCACCATCCATCGCCCCACACTCCCTCCCTGCCCCCTTCCCTCAGCTCTGCCAGCCCACTGCCTCTTCCTCCCACCTACCCCAGTCCCCCCAAAATTCCCTCCAACCCCCTGACCCCCCCCACACAAGTCGCTCCCCAGCCTCCTCCTGCCCTTGCCGTCCTGGAGGACCACGACTCCCCTGTGTCCCCCTCTCACCCTGTGTTTGAACCGTGACCTGGGGCTCACCCCCCCCACCCCCACCCCACCCTACCCTCCTCATCCTCCTCCACCAACCCGCTGCGGCTGTGATGTCAGCGGGCCGGATGGATGGCGGGCGGCGGCTCGTTAGGCAGGACGGGACGGGGTCGGGACCTTCGGGGGCCGGATTAGAGCAATGAGAGGGATAATGGGATGGGAAGGGAAGGGGGGCCGCAGGTCCCATCGATTCCCCTCAAACTCCAGGAAGGCCAGGAGCGAACGCTCCCCTAAATCTGATAATTATGATCCAGTGTTCCACCACAGTGACTACTCAGCATACGGCAAAAGAGGGAGAGAGATAGAGAAAGATATAGATAGATAGAGGGAGGGAGGGGGAATGAGAGAGAGAGAAAGAGAGAGAAGGGAGGCCCAGAGGGTGTTTTTATTCATGACTCTCCTTCAGTCTTGGCAGCGGCTCAGGCACTGTAAACAGGAGGCAGCGCTCTGACCTTTTGAATTGGAGGAGAGCGAAGCCCCCTCGCTCTGCAGGAGAGAGATTTCTGTAGCAAAGTGTCACACCTACAGCCGAACGCACAAGGAGAGGTAGAGGCCGACGCGCTCACGTGGGGATCGTGGGGAACGTGCTCGGGCTTCTCCACAGTCAGAGGAGAACTCATCTCAGGGCTCCTGTAGAGACACTGCATGATGAGCCTGCTTGGTTGAAAGGAATTATGGTGGTGGAAGGTTCTAGGTGGTCTAGGTGCTAGGAGCAGATGGAGGGAATGGCCCTCTCATAAGAGAATGATACTGGGACACTGATTATAAGT
Organism: Alosa sapidissima; assembly: GCF_018492685.1. Taxonomy (NCBI): domain Eukaryota; kingdom Metazoa; phylum Chordata; class Actinopteri; order Clupeiformes; family Clupeidae; genus Alosa; species Alosa sapidissima. The sequence continues at coordinate 6,685,585 of NC_055958.1, read as the reverse complement.
AAACCTCAGTATATTTTGTTTCTCTCTCTCCCTCTCTTTCCCCCCCTCTCTCTCTCAATTCAATTCAATTCAATTCAAGAATGCTGTATTGGCATGACAAGCTCACTTATATTGCCAAAGCAGTTATACAATAAATCTGAACACATACATGCCTCTCTCTCTCTCCCTCTCTCTCTCTCTCTCTCTCTCTCTCCTTCGCTCTGTTTCCCTGGCTTTTCTCTCAGGTTTCCGTGACAGGCCCAAGGCGCTGAAGGTCTTTGTGAACCCCATGAGCCATAAGAAGGAGGCCCTGCGGGTCTACATGGACGAGGTGGCTCCGCTCTTCAAGCTCGCCGACATCGAGGCCGACCTCATCAGTAAGTCTGCTGTCCCGTCGTAGAGGATGATGAATGTCGCATGTCTGAGCACACATAGGGATTCAGAGCACATCATGCACCATCAGCGTCATCATCATCATCTTCATCGTTATCATCATCACTCTTGGTAGCACCTTTTCCCTCAGAACGAGCTCTGTCCACCACAATGCTACTGTACCAGAGATACCACTCACTCCCAAACACACACTGAGACATAACACTACTGTGTGAAACACTCCTCAATAACATGTATGAAATGCTAGTTTGCAGTCTAATTAGTAAGAGTAACAGAACATTTAGCAAGTAAGAATTCAAAATATCTATCACTCTAAATATTTAGCATACCATATGATTTATAAATATGCAATGAGATGATGTAGTAGACAGCTCGGGCACTAGGAAGGGAAGGTAACGGGTGAGGCCAGCAGGTGCCAGTCCATCAGGGCAGCGCTGGGCAGAGTTTCCTCTGCTTTGGGCTCGGGGCTGGGGAGGGGGGGGGGGGGGTGGGCTTTGTGTGCGTGAGAGGTTTTGTGGGCCCTGAGGCGCTACTCCTGGGTAAGGTGCATTAATGTCTGCCCCCCGGCTCCACTCAATGCAGATCACTCACCCCTCATCGCACCACACTCATCTCACATGCCTCCCACACACACCACACACACAGATGCTCACACACGCACATTTATTTAAACAAACACACACACACACACACACACACACACACACACAGATGCTCACACACACACACATTTATGTAAACACACCCACACACACAACGACATGTGCTGCTGCATGGTGTTCATATTATCAGCATGTGTGTTTTTTTTTTGTCTTTTTTTTTCCCCACCGAGACCATCAGCCAACCCAGGTGGAAGAATGCTGCATTCCCACCCCAGTGATGAGAGCTGTCAGAAAGAGTTTTGCATATGAATTAAGCCTTCTGGATATAATGAGATTTGGTGTCAATGTACACATAGGTGCATAGAGATGTTACAACAAACAAATCTGGTGTGCATCTCTGTGTCTATATATATATATATATATATAGACACACCACACACACACACACACACACACACACAGATATATATATATATATATATATATATATATATATATATATATATATATATATCTGTGTGTGTGTGTGTGTGTGTGTGTGTGTGTGGTGTGTCTTCCTGTTTGTATGCGATGTACCTGTGTGTTTGAATGGCTATCTGTGTGTATGTGAGGTTGTGTCTATGTACCGGTCTATGCACCTGTGTGTGTGTTTGTGCGCGCGCGCGTGTGTGTGTGTGTGTGTGTGTGTGTGTGTGTGTGTGTGTGTGTGTGTGTGTGTGTGTGTGTGTGTGTGTGTGTGTGTGTGTGTGTGTGTGTGTGTGTGTGTGTGGTGTGTCTTCCTGTTTGTATGCGATGTACCTGTGTGTTTGAATGGCTATCTGTGTGTATGTGAGGTTGTGTCTATGTACCGGTCTATGCACCTGTGTGTGTGTTTGTGCGCGCGCGCGCGCGTGTGTGTGTGTGTGTGTGTGTGTGTGTGTGGGTATGTGTGTGTACTGTATGTGAACATGTATCTATGTACCTGTGTGTGTGTGTGTGTGTGTGTGTCTGTGTGTGTTTGGTTTGAGCAGCAGCTGTATCCAAGCGCGGGGTGCAGGGTCTTAAGTGCGAGCCTCACACACACATGATGACTGGAGCAGCAGTCCGTCTCTCTCTCCCCTCAGTAACCCTACCCGAGGGGAGGAGCTGCTCCCATCTGTTCTGACACGACCAGGGAGGGGGGTGTGTGTGCGTATATGTGTGTGTATGTATGTGTGTGTGTGTGTGTGTCTGTTTGTGTGTGTGTGTGTGTATGTCTCCTCCCCTCTACCCCTGACCCCCCCCCCTCCCCTCCACTGCTCTTCCTACCCCCCTCCCTCTCCCAGAGTGGGCAGACACCCCCTGCATTTTGGGAAGGGGATCCCGCAAATCTGGGCGCTAATGAATGTGGCTACCTGACTCTCGCAGCCATCTGAGTGGTAATAGAATCCGTATGCCCTGATGATGTGCTCCTAGGGAGCGGGTGGAATGGAGCGCTGCAGCGCTAGTGCTGGTGGTGCTGGTGGAGTGGAGCGCTGCAGCGCTAGTGCTGGTGGTGCTGGTGGTGCTGGTGGTGAAGCGAGTGTCGAGGCGGAGCCATTAAAAGACGCTTTGCCTAATAGAAATTAAAGATCTCATTCACCGACCAGGGGGAGCTGGGATCACTACAGCGGCACAGAGAGTCACTTAGAGGTTGATTACAGAGGTTTTTATTTATTTATTTATTTATTTAATTATTTATTTATTTATTTTCTGTTCTACTGTAGGTATTTTTTTGGTTGATGCTGTCCTTTCTGTAAAATCCATGAGAACTGCGCGTTACAAGAATTTTTAAGATGCATCATAAGGTTTCTTGGAAGTCCACATGGCTGGTGAGGTGAAGTGAAGTGAAGACACAAACACATACAAAAATACGAAACAATCCAATCAAAACTTGAATAAGATATGCAGTGCATGTTAAACTGCAACACACAGGGCACTATGACTCTGCCCCACATAAATAAAGCGTACAGTAGAAATATTAATTCATGAGACCATGTTGGAGATTAAAGTTCATTTTAATCCCATCAGAGGACTAAGCAATTGCATTTGCATGATAATGACTGATAGTATGTCCACTGTGTGTAACGTTAGTTAATACTGTATTATCAGAGCTTCTCTTTGGTCCTGTGGGCCGTATATGAACCTGCCTGCGGGGCTCAGGCAGCCTAAGTGAATAAACTGTGGAACAAAGTGCCTCTGTTGTGGGGATCAGATTGACAAGGTCAGTTCCAGCTAGTCAGTCTGTCTGGTCAGCACTCTTTGGCCAGTGGTTTGGTTTACACACACACTCCCCCTAAAGGTCATCGACTGGCATTGCAGGCCACGTAGATGTTTGCCAAGTTGTCCCTGAGGCAAGAGTGACTGTGAAAATGGGCTTAGCCAGACTGGATATCGCTATAAAAAAACATTATTCAAAATGCCTGAAAGCATATTGTCAGGAAAATGAAGATTGGGTCGTATTTGCCATGACAGTGTGACATGCAGAGTGGTTTGGTGTAGATTGTTTTTAAACATACTTGTCTTTGAAAACTTCACTTTGTCTTTCATCTTGGCACACTGGTCATTGCAGCAATAATCCTCATTCTGAGCGTTCAGTGTGTGTGTGTGTGTGAGTGTGTGTGTGTGTGAGGTACCTGTTCACAATGCATCATACACACACACACAGACACATGGTACTGCTTAATGTGTCTTCACTGTGGCAGACATGGGGCAGGCATAAAACATTCATGTGTGTGTGTGTGTGTGGGTGGGTGGGTGTGCGTGCACGCTTGTAATGATGTGCATTCTTTCACAAATTTATCTAGTGTCACATCAGTCAGTGAGGAGGATTTTGATGGGTGTGTGTGTGTGTGTGTGTGTGTGTGTGTGTGGCGTGCGCAGCTGGGCTTCGCCCCGCTGGTGGAGGTGCCCCAGAAAATGCTAAGTGGGGCACGGGCACAGGGGTGCCATCTGCGGCAAGCCACCCCGCTTCCCCTGGATTTTTCGCTGGCATTTTCCCCGGTGTGTGTGTGGTGTTTGTGTGTGTGTATTTCTTTGTGTGTGTGTGTGTGTGTGTGTGTGGGCAGAGGTGGTTGCCACGGCAGCGGCGGTGCAGAATGACAGTTTCCCAGCATCTCTAGGGAGATGGAGATGGTGTGTGTGTGTCACCCCCACCTAACCCCCGCCCTCTCCTCATGAACAACACCCACCCACCCACCCACACACACACACACACACACACCACCACCCTCCTCCATGACACTCCATCACACACCCCATCCTAACACTGACTCCCATGTCCCTCCACTGCGATGTAAACCTGCTCTGTTCAGCATCACCATGCAGAGGAGCTCTCCACAGCCTCAGAAATAGCACACAGAGCAACCAAACAATCTCCATCAGCCCTCACAATCCCAACCTTGTTTTTATTTCACACGCCAGCACCAGTCTCTCTCTACCAAAACGCTCTTTTCTCGATTAAAAATGCAAACAGCGTGTGAGCATAAAGTCTGCTTTACGGCCAGGACCATATGCTCGCCACATTCCATTTGCCAAACACTGGCTAAAGCTACTAGCGGCGCTGTTTTTAAGTGTTGTTTTTGTGACTGTCCTTCTGTAACAATCTTTCTCTTCTTCTGCGTTCACAGTCACAGAGAAGAAGGGCCACGCTCTGTCCATCCTGAAGGAGTGCAGGCTGGACAACTACGACGGGTATGTCTTCTCTACGCCACAACACCGCATATTTCCATCAGACCGCCCCGGCTCACTCTAAACAAACAGGCAGAGCTGATGCCAAGCATCACTCCACACACTACAAACACATGAGCCTGTTGGCCTGAGAGACAGAAAGAGAGTGAGAGAGAGAGAGAGAGGGAGGGAGAGAGAGAGAGAGAGAGGGGAGGGAGAGAGGGGGGGAGCGAGAGAGAGGGAGGGAGAGAGAGAGAGAGAGAGAGAGAGAGAGAGAGAGAGAGAGAGAGGAAGAGGGAAGGCCTTCATAGAAGGACATGCTTGACCCTCCCTGAGGAACAGTGAAGCAGAACAGACTGCTGTGTTGTCTGGCTCAGTGTTGACTGCCAGCGCGCTCATGTATTTTTCACTCGTACTTTTTGGATAGCTTGGATATTTGGAGAGTGGTAGTGGTGCTGATATTGGTGAGGGTGGGTAGGGGTAGCAGTGATGAAGCACAATAGCTGGAGAGAGTGGAAATTCTAATTAAAAGGGAGCTTTATTCCGAGGCAGGCTGGGGGGCGCGTTAGGAAAGAGATGGCACCGCCTGAAAGCCAGATGATCGAGTAATCCCGCCTCTGTCTTCTTCTCTTTCTTTCTTTCTCTTTCTCTCTCTCTGTCTCTGTCTCTGTCTCTCTCTCTCTTCCTCTCTGTTTCTCCATTCCCCTGTGCCTTCCTCCTGAGGTGGCATTTAGGCATAATAAATAAAGCAGAGTGACTGGGGCAAGCCTTGACAAAATGAGCCATAATGCTTTGATTAGAGTGGTGTGCTTGCAGAGGTGAGTGTGAGTCTGTTTGTGTGTGCGTGTGTGTGTATGTATATAGTTTGTGTGTGTGTGTGTGTGTTTATGTTGGGGGAAGTGTGAGTCGCACCTCCTGTACTGGAGCCCCCCCCCCCCCCCTCTCTCTCTCCTGTGTGGCCGCGGCAGGTGGCCCTTTAATTACCTATTTTGGAAGCAGTGATGGAGTGCCTGTGTCCACCGGACTGCTGGCACTGGGCCGCCTTTTTCCTCATCCTCCTCTTCTTCCTCTTTTTGGGGTGGGGTGGGGGAGGGGGGTTCAGTCGCGCCACCACACCATCATTACCGTGCACCGCACCGCAGCCCGAGTCACAATTAGCTCCCACCTAAATGTCTTTGGCCTCCCGCTCACGAGCCAACACTTACTGTAGAACCTGCCACACAGACTACAGACCAGCACAGCACAGAGCAGCACAGACCAGGACTGTCCCTGCCTCTGGGTCCAATAAGACAGAGTGAGAGTGAGTGAGAGTGAGTGAGAGTGAGTGAGAGAGAGAGAGGGATACAGAGAGAAGAGAAAGAGAAATAGATAGAGTGATTAGGAGACAAAGAGAGAGGTAGATGTAGATAGACAGACAGTAGGAGAGAGTAAGAAAGAGGGAGAGAGAAAAAAGAGAGATAGTGAGTGAGAGGGCACCAGGAAAGGTAGAGAGAGAGAGAGAGAGAGACAGACAGACAGAGAGAGAGAGAGAGAGAGAGAGAGAAAGAGAGAGATGAGTGGGTTTGGCACTGCGGGTCTTTGATTAAAAGCACAGCATGGCGGTTCTAATAGGAGACAAACAGGACAAGGGCAAACTGAAAGACCGCATCGTTGAGGGGAGTGGAGTCATATTTTGTGTGTGTGTGTGTGTGTCTGTGGGAGGGGGGGGCCTGCAGGATGCAGTGAGACCATCCCTCCCCATGTATTTCCAGGTAATTATGTTGTCAGAGAAGGCCATGGCGTAGCACATTTCCTCCGTAGCTACACTGGACTGGTAGTGCATGTGTGTGACTGTGTCTTTGTGTGTGCTCTCTCTCTCTCTCTCTCACTCTCACTCTCTGTGTGTGTGGTGTGTGTGTGTGTGTGTGTGTGTGTGTGTGTGTGTGTGTGTGTGTGTGTGTGTGTGTGTGTGTGTTTTGGGCTCAGCAGCTCTGAGGGACAGATGGAGCAGGTGAGGAGGGTGGCGGTAGTTGGGGTGGGGTGGATTGACACTGTGGAGATTGAGCCAGTGATCCTGCTCTCACGCACTGATTGCCTCCTTCAGCTCCTCTACTCCCCCCTCCTGCAGGAGCATGGGGGGTGACAGGGGGGTAGGGAACTCTCATAGTTTTTATCTCATTTCAGCCCAAATATATAATATCTATCTATCTATATATATATATATATATATATATATATAGAGAGAGAGAGAGAGAGAGAGAGAGAGGGGAGAGAGAGAGAGAGAGAGAGAGAGAGAGAGAGAGAGAGAGAGAGAGAGAGAGAGAGAGAGAGAGAGAGAGAGAATCAAAGAGAATAAATAGTGGATGCCACCCCCATTTCCCCATTTTAGTCTTTGTCTAACCTTGGTATTTTCCTGTTTAGGCATTGGAGGTCCGCTATTAAGCTTGGTGATTTGAACAGTGGCAGCAGAGGTAAAAATAGACATGTTCCCAATGAGCCTCTCTCACCTTAAGATCAAGTGATAAAATAGGTCAGGCTCAGCTTTGGAATTCTGACTCTAGACTGTATTTAGAACACAGGGTTTTTTTTTTGTTTACACTTCAGACGTTTTAGAGCTCGACAACGCGACTGAAGGGAATCTCTGAAAAGATCAACAAATGTGCTGAAGCTACGCCGCTGGCATTTTTTATTACTGCTGATGAATGAAGTAATTACTGTTTGTTGTACAGACTCGCTCGCAAATTAAATATGATGAATACCAGAATCCCTGGGGTGTGCATTCAGGGTTAAAAACTGATCATGTGATTTTCAGTCTGAGACGACTCAAGTACATAGTCATTTTCTCTGTTTTTAAGATTTACTAACACGTTTTCTGAAAATGTAATTTTCTGTTCGCATGAACGAAATCACTGGTTAAGCTCGGAGGATACCTAAGCTACTTAACCCGGCCAAAAAAAGCTCTTTCCGTTGTTTGCAAAACAGGATAATCTTTAAGCACAAAAGTCCATGGCCTCTCACATGACATGCAATGGACAAATTACATCTGATATCACTGGCTATGCATTCCTTGTAGACATTATAGAAAATTATTTATTTTGAAGGTTGTGTCCAAATGTTATCCCAATGTTTGCAAATGTAGAAATGTTTTTTTTTTGCTCAAGAATGTTTTAAGCAAGAAAGTCTGTGGTATCTTAACGGACATGTCATGTTGTAAGGTCTGAGATGGTTTGGATTATTACATTATAAAATAATATTTGTACATGCAGAAATGCACCACAGCATGCCAAGACTCTAAAGATCTACAGTATCCGATCCGATCTTTTTAAGGTGTCTTAAAACTTATACAATCGATTAAGTGTCCTAGAATGGTGATTTGATTGTTTACTTCATGCTGTGCGGCTGAAGTCGGCCTGCTCTCGTCTGGCTAGAGGCTAATTGGATTGGCACGAGAAAAGGCACCACTTCTCCGTGTCAGTGTGTCACACGAAAGGAGGCTAGAGCCTGTAAGAAGGACATTTTTAGTCTCTCTCTCTCTCTCTCTCTCTCTCTCTCTCTCTCTCTCTCTCTCTGTGTGTGTGTGTGTGTGTGTGTGTGTGTGTGTGTGCGTGTGTGCGTGCGTGCGTGTGTGTGGGGGGGATTTAATGAAGTCCAAGTCAGCTTTGTTCTGTCTGTGAACACCTCCGAGTGGAGCAGTGGTAGTTCTTCGGCATCCTCCTTCATTGTCTTCCTGTGGCTGCTCCCCAAAGAGAAATGTGTTAGAGAGCTCTGCACCGCACGCCAAAGCAGCTCCATCATCTCTGCTCCTTTATCCCACAACACAGCCTTTAATTAACGAATCAAGAACAAGAAGATAATACCGATCACACTTTTTTTCTTTAATAGATCAGAACTCATTATTACAACAGTAGATTTCACAGCTCACTCTCTGGCAATGAAACCAGGCTATTTCAGTTACATTTCGTGTGTGTGTGTGTGTGTGTGTGTGTGTGTGTGTGTGTGTGCGTGCGTGCGTGCGTGTGCTGTGCACGAGTGACAGCTACATTTGGAGGGAAAAAAAAAAAAGTGTGCACAATAAGAATGTTAAAGAGGTGGCACTGCCGCTATGGTTGCAATTACTCCGGTCACACATTAATGTTAATGATCAGCACCTCCAATTGAAAGCCCTTATTTAGACAGAATTTTATTGCCTGGGCGCCAGCCTGCTGATAGATGGCAAACGATGAGAGCTTTATCGCCCGGGCTCTTGTTAGTGGGGATGCGTTGCGAAGCGACAGAACATTAAGCAGGCCCGGGGTGGGCAGGATGGCCCATCAGCCGTCGGCGGGAACGCAAGGGAGACCGTGTTCAGGTCAAACGTACAACGCTGTTTTCATGTCCTCAACCCAAAACTCAAGGCTCCACTGACTTTACATCCTGCCATTCAGCAGTCTTTAGTGACTCCTCGGCCTTTGCTATCCCGCCACTACATGGGTTTCTTTGATATGTTTTACATTCTGAGTGAGTATACATCCCCCAAAAAGATATATATGGATGAATGTAAAGATTTGTTGGTCTGAAATGAATGTCTCCTAAAATGAGATAAAATGTTCTTTATTCTAATAATCGATATGTTTACATGTTAAGTGGGTATATTTCGCCTAAAATGATCTGGATGAATTTGAAGACACACGTTGGTCTCACCCTATAATGTGTGGAAAGATTTGTTGTAATAATTTGTTAATTATTTTGAAATGTCAAACACATGGATGAGTGGATCCCCTTCCAATTAGTGTTTGTGAAAATGTGCAGGGCCAAGCTCTTACTTGGTGTGGTAATGCGCAAGCCACACATGTACTGTGCACTATAGCTCTCTACAGTAGAGAGAGAAGCTCAAAGCAAATCTATTTGGGAAATGGTGCGGTACTGTTAAAAGGCATTTTTGAAATGACTGTAATCAGCTTTGCTGTGGAGTCTTCATTTATTAGTAATGTGCTTAAAGCAGATTAGTGGGCTCAGGCATTTTTAATGATTTATTTTGCGGTGAGAGAGAGATCTGACAGATTTGCTCGATCCATGGAAATAAAAAAAAGTACATTTTCCAATTAGAATGCATGTCTGATTCCACGTATGATGTATCCGTGTCATAATCCACTGTTCCATACATCGAATGGGAATTACAATTTCAATTAGTTGAAATAGATTCACCTAATATACGCTCATAGTATGGAATTGTAATTGCATGCTTTGATGCGATTATCTTTAAGAATATTAGTTTGTATAGACATGAATTCTATTAGACTTTTGCAATATATTAACATAATGTATGCAGTGAAAGTTTAGTGCTAATAAGTTAATTGTTTTATTCTAATGTACTATTGAGCACTATGTTAAAGAACAGTTTAATGTGTGTGTGTGTGTGAGTGAGTGTGTGTGTCTGTGTTTGTGTGTGTATGTGTGTGAGAGAGAGCCTGTTTACATGCAGTGTCTGTGTCTGTGTGTGTGTGTAGCAAGTCCTGTGCCAGTATGCCTGTGGCAATGTGGCCCTTGGTGACGTGGTTGCTCCCTCTCTCTCTCTCTCTCTCTCTCTCTCTCTCTCTCTCTCTCTCTCTCTCTCTCTCTCTCTCTCTCTCTCGCTCTCTCTCTCACTCTCTCTCTCTCGGTGTCCCCCAGAGTGGTGTGTGTTGGGGGGGACGGCTCGGTGGCTGAAGTGGCCCACGGGTTGCTGCTGCGGGCCCAGATGGACGCTGGAAGGGACACAGACTCCATCTTCACGCCTGTCCAAGCAGCACTTCCTCTCGGCGTAATACCAGCAGGTGAGGAGCAAGGGTGGTGGCTTGCGCGCTCCCCGCAGCTGTTCTCAATCCGGACCAATATTTGGAACACCTTTTTTTCCTCTTCCCGCGCCGATTGGACATCCCCCTTCTGTGTGTGTGTGTGTGTGTGTGTGTGTGTGTGTGTGTGTGTGTGTGTGTGTGTGTGTGTGTGTGTGTGTGCGCGCGTGCATGTATGTCTGTCTGTCTGTCTGTCTGTCTGTCTGTCTGTCTGCTGTGTGTATGTGTATTTTTGTGTGTGTGTGTGTGTGTGTGTGTGTGTGTGTGTGTGTGTGTGTGTGTGTGTGTGTCTAATCTTGCATTTGTATACTTACAAAGCCAGTGTTTTGTACATCAAATGTGCATTCTCACCATGAATGCTTAGAGGCGTTACAGTTGTCCGTCACTCCGTTGATGACTGAATGAGAACAATGGCTAGAGCTAATTAACCCATTCAGATATCACAAAGGAATGTTGACCTGTGAAGAAAAAGCATTTGGGGAATGATTCAAATTAACTTCAGCGTGTCAGAGGGATTTGGCCAAGCTACACGACTATTTAGAACTCTTAGCCTGAAAACAAACAGGAGCTATGTGACAACAACCAAGTTCAATTACTATTATTATCCAATTGACTCAATTGCTCTCAGCACTCTAGTGAAGAGCTTGATTACTCAGTAGTGTCAGCATGCTCATCCGCAGCACTTCCTCTTACATCAGGGGTATCAAACTCAAATGAGCTGGGGGCCACTTCCGCCAATGTCATCTGATTGGAGGGCCACATCAGTGTTAAAGAATAATACAAAAAAGAACGGCTATTTTCTAAAATGCTATGTTTTTTTCAAGTACTGTATTTCCAAACACAAAACTACAAACAGAAAGTGCAAGTATTTTTATCTATTTAGACACCGGTGTTAGCAACCTTGTAGCTTATAAATAAAATAATGATAAAATAAATATTAATACAAATTATAAAAACAAACAAAAAAGCATAAAAACAGGTAGGCCTATGTGTATGTTTCACACCAAATAAAAATATTTCCTCTCATAACTGGCAATGGCAATACCTGGCAATAGGCGTCAGGGTTAGGAAAGCAACACCATTGGATTTTTATATCAAAATTTCAAAAGGCCATGGCTTGAAAGGCCATGGCTTGAAAGTTGTCAGAGATAAAGTCCTACTGTAAATGTAAAAATCTTTGAGTGTAAACAAAAGTTTATGAAGGGGGTACATTTACCCATCTAATTTGCCATTGGATGGCAAGCACCTCAAATTATGCACCTTTCAGTAAATACTGGATGAACATATTTGAGCAGGTTTACTCTCTTTTTTGTCATATTACCCAGAAAACAAATGAACAGTAAAACCCCTCAGATGTAGATCAGATGTAGATGTGTTGGGATACCAACAATAGTAAACTATTACTGGCCTATAATCACAAGGCCTACAATAAACCTGGTCAAATCAGTTCCAAATCAGTTCCTATCTATTTCTACTAGCCCTGCTGTCTGTACCACGTTCATTACGGACACTATCATCACGATTACCACTGCAACCTCCGAGCTATGTTGGGCAGAAGGTCGAAATAAGAATGGTATGCTTAGTGGACACAGTCGTATACACACAAAGACGCACCTCCATTCACAGACGTACAGTACCGTGACTATCACTGTCAATAGACGATCGATCATAATCTCCAAAAGGATATTCTCCTTCAGAATCAGAATAGGTGAATAACATAGCCTACCTAAGACTTCATCACACGTGAACGTTTTTCAACATTTGGTGTAGGCCTATTTCTGCTTCAATTTGTGCAAAACTATGGCCTGCATCGCTTCCGCATCATTACAAATGCACGTCTTCGTGTTTCTCGCGTGTAATAATACAAGTATTTCCTGAAAACTGTGTGCAGTGTGCAGCGATTTTGGATTTGAATCAAGCTGTCTAGCAAATAGTGGAGGAGAGTACAAATGGGATTTGTCACCGTACTTGGATCTATCGTCTATTTTAATCACTATCGTTGTTTGTCCAAATTAAAAATACCCTCAAGGGCCGGATTACATTATTATTTTGACATACGTCGCGGGCCGGAATTGGGCCGGACGTGGGCCGGATTTGGCCTGCGGGTCGGGAGTTTGGAACCCCTGTCTTACATCCTCTTGAGATTTACATTTGTGTACATTTATTTACATTTGTGTACATTTATTTACATTTATGTATATTTATTTACATTTATATACATTTTCCACTCCTCAAAATGGAGCGTAGTTCCATATATGCATCACAGGAGATGCTATGGGCCCTTTCCACAAGTAGTCCAAATACGGCGAGAGTGGAGAGCTTGGGCTTCATTTACAGGACGATCATGAGTGACCCAGGCACTGGAGCCAGTCGGGGGGTGGGGGTGGAAAGGGGAGGGATGGGTGTTAGGACGGGAGCACAGGGCCTACTTTTTGGGCCAACAGTTTGACCTTCACTTGTCCTTCGGCGGGGCTGCGGCAAAGCGCGCACCGGAACGGAAGCAGGCGAGCGCGGCGAGCGCCGGCGGAGCCCGTGGAAGCCCTCCAACTCTGCACTCGCCGCAAATTGGTCGCGCCGAGGTCACTGTTTCTCTTCATTAGCGCCGCCGCGTCCCACGGGAGCACTTGTAAACAGCTTCCTGTCACGGGCGTGGGAGGGACAGGCACCCGCCGGGGAATAGAGTGGCCGCACCGGGCCCAGGTCAGTCACGGAGAGAGAGGGAGAGAGAGAGGGAGAGGGGAGGGAGAGCGGGAGGGAGAGAGAGGGAGGGAGAGAGGGAGAGAGAGGGATAGAGAGATAGAAAGAGAGAGAGGGAGAGAGAGAGAGAGAGAGATACAGAGGGAGGGAGAGTGGAGATCAGGCCTGGCTACGGCTCTTTGTCTAGGGGAGGCTGGAGGCAGCTGGGGCCCTCACCACCAAAATAAAACCCCACACCAGTGAACATGAAGCCCATAAACAGGTTTGCCCATAAAAGCGTACATCACACCGCAATTATTCCCTTTAATAATTTAAAGTCACACAACTCAGTGCTATCTCTGAGGGAGTCTAAAATCATATATTTTTTTGCCATGCTATTTTCGTATCTGTTCTGGTTTGTGACAGCTTCGTGAATCTTGAATTTCCCCTGGGGATCAATAAAGTATCTATCTATCTATCTATCTATCTATCTAATCATGGCTGCCAGTCACTTTAATCACAACACGTCCATTTTAAATTGAAATGATGCATACTGTGTTTTTCTGCGTCGAACAAGCCTCTGTAAAGATACTGTCATTTGAAACAGAAAACGCCACACACATTTACAGACACTGATGCACAAACTAAATGTGCTGCACTGCCCAATTAAGGCCCTTTCTGCACACTACAATGTATGCAGTCGGAGATGTATAGAGCATATAAATCGTGGGTTTCTAATTAATTTGCTGGGTCTTAAGGACTGCTGGGGGACTGTTAATTTCTTTGATATTCCAGGCAAAGAACCAAAATGTTGGTGCAGTTTTCATGAGACTCTCAGACATGCTTGACTAGCGAGTCATTGCATCACATTCATCTGCCTAGATGGGGGAGACATTAACAGCCTTATGAATATTCATGCTGTCTGCTTAATTAAGTTAATTGTTCTGCAGAAGTGCTTGCACTTCCAAGGACATTTTTTTCCCTTTTTTTTCTTTTCTTTCTCAACAACCACCCCCCCCCCACCCCCCACCTCCTCCTCGTACCCACCTCCCTCCCCCAAACCACCTCACTACCACCACCACCCCACTGCCTTCTGCCTCCTCATCTCTCGTTCCCCTCACAAATATCTGCTATGTTAGCTACCTTCATCCGTCACGGCGCCCAGAAATGGATAATGCAAATGTATGGCTGGCCTGATGTTGTTGGCACAGGCGGCTGCTCTGTGCCTTCTGGGAGGGGAGAATGAATGAGGTGAAATATGGAATTGCCTCTCCTGGTTTCAATGCGGGCAGCACAAAGACTGGCGACGGTGAAAACAATAGATGTGGCTCACGAGGCAAAGATGAACGCCGCTGCATTAGTGCCTACCGGGGAGGAGCGGAGGCTGATCTGTGTTACATCTCAGGTGGTCTTAACAAATACAGTCATATTAGAACACAGGCTGAGCGCTAAAATGGCTGATGACATTTTGTTAGAATGAAATCCAATTGTTGTACCACTGGAGGAGTTAATGTAATATGTTAATCTATGAGGTATGAACCAGCTGTATATGCACTCCCCCCCCCCCCCCCCCCATTCCCCAGAATTGGGGTATTTCCCTTGACTCAAGAAACAAGCAATGCAGCAGGGGCTTTTCTGCAGGGGCATGTGGATCGGCATCTTATCCAAGCACTGTAGGGACTGGGGACAGCTCGATGGTGTTTTAAGCCCCCAACGTCGTCTTCCAGGCAGTGCTGCCACCGTGGACTTAAAGGCATCTAATCCTAACCCTAACCTTAACCTTAACCCATGCCTAACCCTAGCGCCTTCCAAGCAGCGCTGCCTTGAAGACAAAGTTGGGGGCTTAAAACACCAACAAAACTGGGGACATTTGTAGAACCAATAGAACTTACTGACGCTGCTAAAAAAGTATCTGCCGTCAACATACTGTTTCCGTGTTTCAATAAATATGTCTACTAAATATGAGTATAAAGGTATCTATCTACTAAATATGAGAGTGATATTCAGAATGAGCCGTGTGAGTGTAGACACATCTAGTGAGTGTGAGTGTAAACGAGGGAGCGTTGGCCAGGAAACTGGGCCCTGAGTGGAGTCCAGAGCCGTGCCCGGCCGCCAGCTACTGGTGATGTCACCGCAGCCATATGGGAGCTCCCAGAGAGAGCAGGAAGTGAGAGGGATCTGGGCAGTGCTGGGGGCCAGGGTGTGTGTGTGTGTGTGTGGGGAGGGGGGGTGTTCCAGGCTTCCAGCAGCAGTGTCCTGGGAGGTAAGGCCAAGCCCTCACTACCTGTGGCCAAGCTGTCAGCTCTGCAAAAAGCCCACCCCCTATACAGACACACACACACACATACAGAGACACCCACACGCGCACACAAACAAACACACACACACACACACACACACACACACATACACACACACACACACACACACACACGTCCACTTTCTCTAACCGGTCGTCCGAGGGGGGCCGCCACATGTCGGAAAGGGAACGACTCAATCCATCACCTCCGTCCTGTACTCATTTACAGACATTTGTTTTCATACCCAGTTAATCTCAGCAAACAAAATGGCCGAGATAGCGGCATGAAAGGAAATGCCTACTCACCCGACAAGGGCAACCTGCTCTCTCTCTCTATCTCCCTCCCTTCCTATCTCTCCATCTATCTCCCTCCCTCCCTCCCTCTCTCCCTCTCCCTCCCTCCCTCCCTCTCTCCCTCTCCCTCTCTTTCTCTCTCTCTCTCTCTCTCTCTCTCTCTCTCTCTCTCTCTCTCTCTCTCTCTCTCTCTCTCTGTCTATCTGTCTATCTGTTTGTCCCTGCCAGTAATCAGTGCAAACACAGACACCTGTTCTTTCCTCGCCACTACCAATAAGGTAAACCAGCTTAATTGGCACAAGACAGTATTAAGTGAAATTAATGCCCTCTAACAAAGTGCTGCCTCCTTTTAATCATTAACTCCACCTCACTTTTTGCGGCCCACACTCGTTGATTGGAGTCATTGCTTTGAAAAAGAAAACACATGGGGGTACTGACCTATAGTGCTCAGGTGGTGGGTCTGAGTGGTAGCAAATGCAACAGAGCCCTGTGTGTAGTGAACACACACATACACACACACACACACACACACACACACACACACACACACACACACACACACACACACACACACACACACACACACACACACACACACACACACACACACACGGGCAGTATTTCAATTATATGTATTTAAAATACGTATTTAATTACTTTAGCATATTTTGTAATTTGTATTTTGCAGGATTAGAAAAACTCAAATGTAGTTTGTAACAAAATACTTTGAGGGATTGTATTTGAGTATTTCAACTACTTAAATACTTCTCAAATAAGCCAAAATGTCATCACTCAATTAAATACTACCCGCTATAACCATGACAATAGGCAATGCTTATCAGAAAGCCAAAGGCCAGAATCTTGGTGAATCTGGTTTTAAGAATAGGTTGGGTGCCTGGAGATATCCTTAGGGCAATTCCCTGTATTCAACTGTAATGTTGACCTAAACATTTCATTACCTTTTTGGAAGACAAGCATGAAATGTTTACCCATTTTCCATTTTTCTTACTGTGGTATGTCACATTGTGACCAACTTAAAAGTGTTAGATCCAACATTCTTCTATTACGATCCCCTCTGAACTTGTGTAAAGTTGAAAAAAAATGAAAAGGAAAGTCAATTGCGGGAGCCAAAATGGTCAACTTTATCACCCTTCTGTAAGGACAACATGGGGTGTAAACCAAATTTGTTTGTTTATGTCAATTTTTGTCACCCTGTAGACAACTTAAAGCCCCTTAAACCCCTTAGAACATGTCAGGAAGTTGAAAGAAATTAAAAAAAGTAACTAGGAGCTTGAATTGTTAGGTGTGTTAGGTGCTACAAGACTAAAATTTGAAAACGATACAGATAAGATACTGAGGGAGCATATTAGGACCACGGCCTTTGACCCCATGATCTTGAGTACCTAATAGCTGATGTTCATTCTTACTATAGGACAGTATTAAAACTTGGATTTGGCATGAGGGTTTATGTAAGGAGTAACATCCGCATTTACTACAGGACAGTATTAAAACTTGGATTTGGCATGAGGGTTTATGTAAGGAGTAACATCCGCATTTACTACAGGACAGTATTAAAACTTGGATTTGGCATGAGGATTTATGTAAGGAGTAACATCCGCATTTACTACAGGACAGTATTAAAACTTGGTATTAAAACTTGGATTTGACATGAGGAGTTATGTAAGGAGTAACATCCGCATTTACTACAGGACAGTATTAAAACTTGGATTTGACATGAGGAGTTATGTAAGGAGTAACATCCGCATTTACTACAGGACAGTATTAAAACTTGGATTTGACATGAGGAGTTATGTAAGGAGTAACATCCGCATTTACTACAGGACAGTATTAAAACTTGGATTTGACATGAGGAGTTATGTGAAAGGAGTAAGATCCGCTGAGGTGTCCTGACATGCAGAAATAATGGAGGAGACGGAGACAAAGACCTCGCGGAGTGGAATTCTCTCCCAAGTTAAATCAGTCCGTATATTGGGACACCTTATAGGTTGTTATTCTGTTTATCCCCCATGTTGCCAGTAGGCATGCATTTATAGCACAACAAGGGAAATGTAGTTCAGTTTAAAAAGAGGTCGACCTGTTCAATTTTTTGTACTACTTACATTGGTTATGGAAAATGATGATGGGTGGTTTGTTACAGTTGATTCCACTGTTGCGAAGCCTGCTTGTCAGTTCAATCATTGTTTACATTGATATGGGATGGTGATTACATTTTGTACAGAATTTATAGCCCCCTGCCAGCCAATCAAAAATAGTATTTCTTGTCTCTTGGGGATACATTTTCAATAATATGCCTTGTTAGTATACCATGATTATTGTGTGGGTATTTTTGTATTTCCAAATGACTAATTACTTGTATTTTAATTAAATACATTTTTCACATCAGTATTTTGTATTTTATTTTGTTACATTTCATGAGCCAGTATTTGTGATTTGTAACAAAATAGTTTTTGATGTATTTGTACACACACACACACACACAATCACACACACACACACTAGGCTAAGGGAAAGCATTGCCTTTGCTGAGGTGACAGGAACTAAAGGGAGTAATTTTGTGTCATGAATAGTGATTACATTTACGAGAGGTGCACACTGTAACGTGTAAACAGGAAACTCACTAGGCTCGCACCTGCACTTGTGTGTGTGTGTGTGTGTGTGTGTGTGTGTGTGTGCACACAGAACACAGTGCACAGCCACAAGGAAACTTTTAATCAAAGCTACACTTGCACTGTGTTAAAGCGCACGTGCGTGTGTGTGTGTGTGTGTGTGTGTGTGTGCGATGGTGTGTGTGCGCGTGTGTGTGCGTGTGCGTGTGCGCGCGTGTGTGTGTGTGTGTGTGTGTGTGTGTGTGTGTGTGTGTGTGCACGCGTGTGTGCGTGTATGTGTGTGTGCGTGTATGTGCGCGCGCGCGCGCGCGCGCGCGTGTGTGTGTGTGTGTGTGTGTGTGTGTGTGTGTGTGTGTGTGTGTGTGTATGAATATGTGTTTTCAGTGTCTAATGTACTGTCCATATTTCATCCTGTACATAGGTAAACAAAACCTGCATTACTAACATAGACGATTCACCTGCACATATTAACACGGCCTCCAACTCTCCACTCAGCTGAACTTATTAACACGGCCTCCAACTCTCCACACACCTGAACTTATTAACACGGCCTCCAACTCTCCACACAGCTGAACTTATTAACATGGCCTCCAACTCTCCACACAGCTGAACTTATTAACACGGCCTCCAACTCTCCACAGGCTCGACTGACATTGTGGCCTGCTCGGTCCATGGGGTCAGACATCCGATCACGGCTGCCCTGCACATCATCATGGGTAAGCGCATACGCGCACACACACACTCACATAACTCACACACACACACACACACACACACAACTCACTCACTCACACACACACTCACACACACACACACACACAACTCACACACACACACAACTCACACACACACACACAACTCACACACACACAAACAACTCACACACACACACACACAACTCACACACACACACAACTCACACACACACGCACAACTCACACACACACACAACTCTCTCTCTCACACACACACACACACACACACACACACACATACACACACTCACACAACTCTCTCTCTCACACACACACACACACACACACACACAACCACAACTCTCTCTCTCTCACACACACACACAACCACAACTCTCTCTCTCTCTCACACACACACACACACACACACACACACACACTCACTCTCACACAACTCCAATACTCGGTACAGTAACCGTTCCAGTTCCACTGCCACTGGAGGGGCCTGAAGGTAGGGCGATTTAATGGAGCAAAAACATACACTTTATTAATATGTAAATGCGATTCATATTTACTCTTCAATTCCACTGAGTTATGTGTGCAGGGGCAATGCTATGGGTTCCTGTGTTGGAAGAGGCTCGCTCGCTCTCGCTTGCCACTATGGCAGCGTGTGCGGTCTGTGCAATCTGCTGCTTAATTAAGAGCCATGTTTGTTATTGTGTGTGTGTGTGTGTGTGTGTGTGTGTGTGTGTGACAGATACACTGTATATATGACTGTGTTGTACTGCTATACTGTATGTGTGTATGTGGGTATGAGTGTGTGTGTGTGTGTGTGTGTTCCCACATAATTAAAGGAGTGTGTGTGTGTGTGTGTAAGAGATCACCCATATATGGTCAAAAAAATTTAAGTACAGTGGAAGGACTGTGTGTGTGTGTGTGTGTGTGTGTGTGATCACCCATATGCCCACAAAATATAAGTACAGTGGAAGGAATGTGTGTGTTGAGGAAGAGGGGGGGTCTTATGTCCCCAATCCATTTTTCCCTCTTTTTGTGTCTTGATGGGAGGATCTGGTTAACAGGTCCCCTGGAGCCAGGAGCCAATCCCAGGAGGTATGGGGAGGGAAAACCCGCCGCTGTCAATCAGTCATCTCTCTCTCGCTCCGCTCTGGAGCTTTTCTCACACCACTCACTTCCCTGCCGCAGTGCCAGTCAAACCCCACCACCCCCACCTCCACCACCACAACCTCCACCCTCCACCACCCATTTCCTGTCCCATCATCTTTTTGGCTTAGTTGTGCATTTATTTGCGTTGAAGGGAGAACATGGCGCAGTGTCGACTGTGTCGAGGTGTTTTGAAGTGCTCACTGATACGTCCGGCCCATTGTGTTGACTGCGTGAGCTCCTCTGGGCTTAGCATGACAGACAAGCGGATTTGCCTTGTGTCAGGGGATTACACGCTACAGATAGACTTGCTTCCACTATCTGGAGAGACAAAAAAAGGCATACATGCAAGCAACATTTCAGCCTAAGCTTAGTGTTCTTAAGTTAGAAAAATAATGAGACGTGAGAAAGAGACAATGAAATATTGTTTGATTTGGGTTTTTTTTTTTTACTTAAAAAAGCTTAAAGGCTTAAAAAGGCATAAAAATGCATTATTGCTGTTTGTGACAAAAGTTGAACTGTCTTGTTTCCCCAAAAGGAATCAGATGTAATATTCCAGCCTTGTGATTATGCTGAGCAGTGGTGCTACTACAGAATAGAACAAAGCGTCTAGAGGAGGATTGGGTGGTGGTGGGGGTGGTGATGGTGGTGGGGGCGGTGGGGGTGGTGGTGGTGGTGGGGGTGGTGGTGGTGGTGGGGGTGAATGGTGGTGGTGGTGGTGGTGGGGGTGGTGATGGTGGTGGGGGTGAATGGTGGGGGTGGTGGTGGTGGGGGTGAATGGTGGTGTGGATTGGGTGCTGTTTTCTTGCATGGAGGGGAGAAGTCCTTTTGGAAGGCATCATGCTCTTCAATAGATCCAAATGATTAACTAAGGTCTGACCCCTTCACACCAGAGAATCTTGCTCATCATTAAGACTTCAGTCATAAGACTGAGGCCATATGGTGTTGTAATTCATAGGCCTTCGACGATTTTTTATTTTTTTTTTTGCAGTGGAATAGGACCAGGGCCAGTTTTGTGAGCAGCAACTGGGGCTGGCAAATTGGTATCCACCTTCGTCTGTTAGAGAGAAGCGGCCGACTGTCTTTCTCTCTCTCTCTCTCTCTCTCTCTCTGAGTGGGCCGGCTCTATGGCGTCTCTGAGCTGTGATTAATTAGTCTAACGCAGAATAGCAGCGTCTGGCATGAGTTTGCTGAGCTAAGTCACAATGCGCGTCCACATCTGCCAAAAGGGGAGAGAAAACCAACTGACAGTACGCTCTCCTACCACCTGACAACTCGCACAACTCACAAGCCCGCAACGCACACTCACTGAGAGCCTCTGTTTGTGGAAGCAAAAGGCAGCTAAAAAAAAAAAACACAATACAAAGATGCTAAATTTGAACCATATCCTGTCTTAAAACGTCTGGCCTCAATTTGCCTCGAAGGCAAAAAGAAGCAGAAAATACAAAACAAAAAAACCACAACAAACCGTAATAACAAACACGCGAGTGGCACCCGAGACACCTGACACAAATAAGAGCGTAGGGCCCATTTGCCCGAGCCAATGGAAAACCTTGTTCATTTCTAATTAAGCAATATTTACGCATGTGAATAAGGCCAACTGGCGGGATTTTTTTTTCCTTTTTTTTTTCCGGGAGGCTCATGAATAATGCATGAGGCTGCGTTGAGCCGCAAACGCGGGGCCAGACAGAAGGAGGTCAGGAATGTGCAGAGCGGGCTGATGGGATTGGACCTGTCCGACAGTGGTGCCACCACCAGAGCCGTGACAGAGGCATGCTTGGCCAGCATTCCCCCCACGCTTGCTTACACGATGGATGACATTTGTCCACATGCTGTTGAATTGACGCAGAAGACTCAACTGCAGATGAGTTGTTACAGGGCACACTTGATTGCGGAATCTTCTTGGGATACAAAGAGAGGTCAACAACTGAGAATGTGACCCATGATTTTTGATGGGGGTCAGCTGATCTGGACTGGTTTGATGTCGCCACCAAGTCCACAGCTGTGGTAAACCCGCCTTGTCATTGGTCCCCTCAGGATCAGTTAAAGCACATACATTCTGATGTGCTTCATGGTTTCACCTCCATAAAATATTTATATAAATAAGAATGTTTGGTTAATAGCTTAACTTCTTTCATAATAGTCATCTGTTCTGGTGATTTATGTTTAGTGTATAAGTATAAGTATATATACTCTTTTGATCCTGTGAGGGAAATTTGGTCTCTACTAATCACGGCGCAGTGAGCTGCCTGCCACCACAGCGGCGCTCGGGGAGCAGTGAGGGGTTAGGTGCCTTGCTCAAGGGCACTTCAGCCGTGCCTACTGGTCGGGGTTCGAACTGGCAACCCTCCGGATACAAGTCCAAAGCGCTAACCAGTAGGCCATGGCTGCCCCTTAAAGTGCCCCTTATAGTGTCTTTCATATAAAGCAGGTTCAGAAAGATCTTCACTTTCATATTTACACAAGGACTGCCTTCCCTACTGTAAAGGCCTGACTTGTGTGGCATGTTCAAAGTTGTGTTTTATTTGTGTGTGTGTGTGTATGTGTTTATATGTGTGTGTGTGTGTGCGTGTATGCAGGACACCGGCAGCCTGTGGATGTGTGTAGCTTCAGCTCGCTGGGCCGGCTCCTGCGCTTTGGCTTCTCCGCCATGTTTGGCTTCGGCGGGCACACGCTGGCGTTCGCCGAGAGGCATCGCTGGATGCCCCCTAGCCAGCGGCGCGAGTTTGCTCTGATCAAAACACTGGCAAATCTCAAGTAAGCCACCGATCCCAACACCGACCCCGCCCAATTTTTGTTTGTCTCCGTCTTTCTCTCCTTTCCTGTCCCTCTCTCTGAAGCTCTCTCCCTTGTTGGAGAGTGTGGCTGTGGCCTCCAGAGAAAGGCTCATGCCAGCCAGCCAGCCTGGTATCAAAGGCGGGTACAGCTTCTACCAGCATGCTGAAAGGAGTCCCAAGAGATAGTCTTTTGCCCATGCTTGGAAGAATCAGTTATTTTTCTGTATCTATCTCCCTATCTATTTTCTCCCTATCCATCTGTCTATCTGTCTATCTAGCCATATATCTATCTATTCGTCTATTTGTTTATCTATCTATCTATCTATCTATCTATCTATCTATCTATCCTTACCCTTGTGTGTCCTCTTCCTCTGTGCAGACCTGAAGACTGTGAGTTGTCCTTCCAGCCTGTGAAGCCTGGCACTGATGAACCTCAGGAACGAACAGAGTAGGTGGCGATGGGCAGCTCTCTGGCCCTGGCCTAATTTTCCCGCTCCTCTCTCGGCTGGGCTCTTCTAGTAATTGCCTCCGTGTAATTTTAAAACAAGCCTCCCCCTGCTTAATTGGCTACTGGAAAAGAATCAAAACGCTGAAGGTCACCCAACTGAAGGTAACAGTAGGGGAGGCTGTTTATCTGAAGCACACTACCCTTTATGCAGTGTGATATCAACACCTTTGTTGTCTGTGTGTCTTTCCACAGAACAGGTTCCAGGAAAGACGTCAGCGATAATGGTGAGAAATGGAGGATAACAGGTTTCATTTGTTACAGGATATGATATGATATGATTTTGTTTTATAATTAATTACCTCCTCTAATTATTAATTAACGAATTCCTCTATCTTCCTCATTTCTGTCTGTTTATCAATTACACTTTCTTTGAATTATCTCTATCTATCTATCTATCTATCTATCTATCTATCTGTCTGTCTGTCTGTCTATATATGTCTGTCGATCTATCAATTACATTTTCTTTGAATTATCTCTATCTATCTATCTATCTGTCTGTCTGTCTATCTATCTATCTATCTATCTATCTATCTGTCCATCAATTACACTTTCTTTGAATTATCTCTATCTATCTATCTATCTATCTATCTATCTATCTATTTATCTATCTATCTATCTGTCTGTCTGTCTGTCTGTCTGTCTTGTCTATATTTCTGTTTGTCTGTCTATCTATCAATTACACTTTCTGTGAATTATCTCTATCTATCTATCTATCTATCTATCTATCTATCTCTATCAGATGGTCAGTCCTGGCAAACCACTCAGGGCCTGTTCCTGAACATCAGCATCATGGCCATCCCCTGCCTGTGCTCCATGGCACCCAGAGGCCTGGCTCCCAACACCAGGTCAGTGGGACGACTTATTTCTGGGCTTTCTTTTTCCGCCTGCACCGGCCAGACTGGGGCATCACGCAACTTACATTAGTGGTGGAGAATGCCATCTCCTTACTTTCTTGTCATGGTGTGACCGCAAAATCCTTAAAGACTAGGTCAGTGTATCTGTAACACCCAACTCTAGACTGGCCTGAGCTCTGAAATCCCATGTCCTGGCAGGTCCCCTCTAGCCTTTGGGTGGTGGTTCGGGTCACGCAGTGCAGAGCAGAGCGGGGCGTGGCAGGGCGGGGCAAAGCCGGTGGAGGTAGGGGGGGCGGGGCGGGGCCACTCTGAGGGAGGTAATCCCAGAGACTGGAATCAGTGGCTGGATCAGACCGCTGAGGTCAAAGGCATCTAGATGGACTAATCAGCACATAATTACTCTGATTAAACTGAGTGACTTAGGAGCGGAGCATCTGTCCACAGGCCTTTGGGACGTCTCAGTGCCCGCCCCCCCCCTCCCCCCCCCCCCAAATACTGCACCCCCTCTCGCACCTCACCCCATGCTAGGTGCAGCAAACGCACAAAGCAACAGGGCTCCTGCAGGTCATTCAGAGAATACAGACCTCACCATAGATGAGAACTCAACTGCCTCTGTGCAAAACATTGGAACAATGGTCATGTGAATTCCACATTCCACCCTTCCTTGTTACAGTTTTTCTCAGTCGCTTTGGTGCTTTTCTCAGATCAGAATGAAAATTCTCATAACTATTAGTTCAGCCATCACAACATTTAGTCATTTGTGCACATCATAGTAGCAATTTCTACTTCCTCTGAACAAATTGCAAATGCTTTTGAACATGTATCAGTTGCTTTGTCATGTCAGTCAAAATGAACTATACTTATGGATGCTGAATAGTTGTTCCCAATAAAACTAATAGTCTTCATTTCATTGCTTGAGTCATTACATACAAAATTGGTGAACTAGTTATCAAATTCTGCCACAATGCTGTAGAATTGCAAAGAGCATACAGTAAAACTGTGAAACGTACATATTCAGTGTCTTGTACTCACTTACTCCCCTAACTACAGCAATTTGTAACTTTACTGTAGTTTTCATATGGCTGTACAAGTACTGTATAGTGCTGTCCTGAGCATTTTCAGGTAGTCACCGAGTTCTGACCTTTTTTTTGCATGGGAAAACACTGAGAGCATAAACTGTCGTAATGAAAACATGACAAAGCCATTTGACTATCTTGTTCATAAACGATGGTGTCAAGACTTCTCATTTTGATGATACTGGCAGTTTCATTGACATAAAAACTTGTTTTTGAGGAATGGACTATCCATTTTGAGCAAGTGACGTGCTTTTGCAGGTTATCCACTAGGTTTTGCAGTTTGCACTAATTGTTTTGAGAAATGCACTAACTGCTGTGCAAATGTTAATAGTGATGTGAGAAAAGCACCAAAGCGACTGAGAAAAACTGTAATATGAGCAGATTGAGTGCAGTGTGTCCTGAATCGTTGTGAGGAAGTCTTTAGTGTACAATACCCTATACACTACAATGGGTTACTTGGTCTTATAAGTCTATATTTAACTGGCGTGGTGCAGCAGTGGTAACATCACTGCCTGCCAGTCGGACGACCCGGGTTCGGTTCGATGCGATCACTCGTTGCGAGTGTCACTTTCGAGAAAAGCATCTGCAAAATACCAGTGAACTTTAACTAGATTATATACAGTAGTATTGCAGTTTATTACATTTATTCAATCTTTGTCTTGTTTATAGGCTGAACAATGGCAGCATGGCCTTGATCATGGTGGGGAACACCTCCAGATCAGAGTTCGTCAAGCACCTAAAGAGATACAACAGCATAAACAATCAGGTACGGTCATCCCTTTCATGCCTGGATTGAAGGCCCAGTCCAGCAATGGAACTACCCCCACTGATCCCACGCAGGAAATCCAGCCAACGCTAATGGAGTTAGCAACCTTCTCAGCTTAAGCAGAATTAGCATACTGTCAAGTCAAATTAGTCCACCATTGTCAGACTCCCGTAAAACACTTTTCAGGCTAATACAGATTAGCCCATTTCAGAGCTCCCTTCTCTCTCCCTTCTTTTTTCCTCTCCCCAGCAATCCAATCTAAGGGTGTTTGTTAACCTACATTCTATATTTATACATTGTGTAGGACGACTTACAGGCGGATGACAAGAACTCACTGTGTAAGTGAGATATTTGCGGGGGCTAAAGGCAGCGCCAGCAGACAGATAAGATAGATCAGAACCAGAGATGACACCATCAATGCATGCCTGTTTGTGCGCAAACCTATTTAATTAAAAAAATATGGGAACAGGAAGGATCTCAACCTCATAGGGGAAAAAAATACTTCAGTCAGGTCTTGTTTTCCTTATTTGTGTTGTTGGAAGGATATGTTTGAGGGGGAAAACACGGAATTCAAATAAAGTTCCGCTCACATCCTGTAAACGCTGTTAATAATAGATAAAGGCTTAATTTAACTAACATAAACAAACTATGCAGATTTAGGGTGATGTGTTTGATGTGCTTTGACTCTGTCATGAACCCTCTCTTCACTTCAAAAAGCTAAATTTGAACCGAATGGATGGGCAGCAAGCCCATTCCAGGTCTGGCTAGTGACCAAGTTCACCCCAGGTCACGGGCAGAATTGATGGTGTCCGCCTTTAAGCACCAATGTCTTGCTGTTCACCAGTGCCCCCTTGTGGACAGCAAATAAGCTACACTCAAGTGTCATAATGCTCATGTATTTCAAATGTGTAACCAGTTGATTTAAATGACTCAGTTCAGTGCTTTTGTTTGTACCATACAAGGGTTTGAAACATGTTTTCAACTATTTACATTTTCAAACATGTACTTTTTTTATCAAAATAACATTTTGCAATAAAGAAACTACTTTTTGTCAGCGTGACCATTTCCCAGGTTTTGTACAGTGATGATTTTCCTATCTGCGATGGACTCTTATGTCACACTTTGAAGACCTTTCCAGGTGACCTAACAACACCTCACCTTTCCTATCACAGTTCAGCTTCTCATTTGTGGAGACGCACACCGTCAAGGCGGTGAAGCTCCGACCAAGAACTCAGGGCCACTGGACTGACGAGGTGTCCGAAGAAAATGAGGAGGTCGATTCCAAGAGCGCCCCCATAATCTCCTCCGAGGGCTCGTGCCCCTGGAACGTAGACGGGGATCTGCTAGAGGCCCCCTCTGAACTCTACATCAGGTACTACAAGAGTTCCTCTTCACCTTCCTGCTTTTCACTGTCTGAGCGGAACTGCTATAGCGAACACAGAGGCCAGCCTAGGAAATGCCTTGACTTCCTGGCAGCGATTCCACACATACCTCATCATAAATTCTAAGTTAACTTTGTTTTCGGCTACATTCTTAGCTGCTGTGTTGATAGTATTGGGGTTATGGTACAAGCGCTAGTAGAAGGCCAAGCTGTGTTACTGTTTATTTGAATGAAAGCGAGAGGCAGGGGGAAGTCTGTTGATTCAGCTCCTTGTGTTTCTCACAGGGTCCACCCAGAGCTTTTAACACTGTTTGGAGAGAACCTGGAGGAAGCTGAGGAGTCTCCAATAAAGTGCAGCTGCATTTGAAATATGCACACACACACACACACACACACACACACACACACACAATCTTTTAAACCTTTAGACACAGGTCTATGACTGGATGATTGTAAGGATTTACACCCACACAAACACACATTTCACATAGTAAAACAAAAACACTTTAGCTACAGGTATACGACTCCAAACACAGGACAGAGTCTTTTTTAAATAGACAAAATTTATATAAAACCAAAAAAACATTGCATTCCAGTGCATGATAACTTACCAAAGTACAACCAAATATTAACATCTGGAAAATTGTTTACATATGTTTGAGGAGTTATGCATGATGCATATTTTGTCTTCTTCCAAATAGCAATAAAAAAACAAACAAATTGAATTGTGCTTTCATGTACAATTCCCTGAAAAAGCGAATTACATTTTCTCTTTCTGTCTTCGTCAACATGATCTTAAAATGCATACAGGCATCTTAAACCTTAACCTAGATCCTTGCCGTTCTCCTAATCTAGAGATAAGATTCCGTTTTGAATCCCCTCTCATTTGCGCAGCTGTGTACAGATTCTGAAGTCTCCCCTGGGACCTAACGTTCTCATGATCACAGGACAAACAATTCTGTGTCTGAGCTCCCGTTCGCTGTTGTTTGTGTCATTTTTTATTTATTTATTTTTGTTCAATCTTTTGTTTTTCTCTCTCAAAGTCAATCTTACTGGCCTCATTGGCGTGTGTGTTTTAAGGGTCCTTGTTGTGTTCCCCAACACAAGGAGTTCAGAGGCACTGTGTAGCGTGTAGACTCATGTGAGGGCTCGTCGGTCATGTTTTTTTTGTATGTGTGTGTTTTCGACGTCCTCAACGGCGCCTGTGTCCCCATATTGCATGAGGGGAGAGTTGTGCTGTGTGATGGCGTATGTCGCCCCTGCTGGCCACATCTCCGCTGTGGCAGCCCGTGCCACTATCAACGCTGCGCTGCAGCCTCCTCGGTCACCAGCGTCCCAGCGATGCAAAGCAGCAGCCTCGGCTGTGTGGCATCCATGCAGTGTAGAGTGGTGTATTCCATTAACCAGAGGAACCTCGACACAACAGGAAGTGGTGGTGGTTTCAGATCAAGCCCTGCTTCAGCAGTTTTTCACATGTGCATCGTGCAGGTTGTTTCATATACTGTGTGTGTGTGTGTGTCTGTGTGTGTGTGTGCTCATAGGTGTGAAGACATCTTTCTTTGCTTTACTTGGAAGTAAGTGAGCGATTTGTTAAATGGTTATGGGAGGGGGTGATGGACATGGTTGACATTTTTAACAGTGCATTTAAAAAAAAAAGAAAAAAAAATAGTCTTTTACAGCAGGTACGAGTGAATAGCCCTTCATGTTCAAATAGTAAAACGGAAAATGCTGGAAGGAGGAGAGGAATGCACTGTTGGCAAGCGGGACGCTCATCTCGCACCTCCAGAACAGCCAGCGCCACTCAGTCCAACTCAGCCGTTCCAGCGCTAAAGTGCATTTTGTCATTCGCACTGACAGAGATCTCCAATTCGTTTTCACTTGCCAGGACTCAATTAGGAGATGCATTTTTGGCACAATTATTAGACCATTTACCAATCATATGAGTGGTATCTTTGCCTCCATGCTTCTGGGCTATTGTCAGAATGGAGCACCAGTCCGTGTTGTTTCCCTTGTCTCTCCTAGTCGTTTCCACGTGGTTTTGGAAGTCTTATTCGTGGTGTAGGACGTCGCCTCTCGATTAAGACGAACTCTCGCTTTTGGTGTTTTTTGGCACGTAGTCCCAACTGTCCCTCCGGAACTCCTCCTGCTTCTCCTTCAAACTCCTCTTGAAGAATCCAGCCTGCCATGGCAAACACAGTGCTGTCAACAACGGTACTCTCCAAATCAAAATCAAAGAACTGATGGAAATCAAGGGATTTTTATAACCCAAGAAAGTACTTTGAGTATTTAGCCTACTCGTTGTGAAGTATTTTTAGGCATTATCTCGACTATAACCCATGAAGGGGCAATTCCACGCAAAACTGTCACGTCCATAACGGAAACTAAATACCATGGCATTGTGTTGGTGTTATGGACGTGACAGTTTTGCGTGGAATTGTCCCAAGCAATGTAAATAAACTGTAAGGACACAAACACTGTAAAGCATAAACACATTTTGACCTGGTGTTGTTTTAAAGCACCTAACATCCCCTATCCCTGGAACAACTGATTTACATCTCACTTCTCATCTCATCTCATCTCTCATTGCATCTCATCTCACGTCATTCTTGCTCCCCGTCCAAATCTGGTAAGAGAGAGAGAGAGAGCAACACTGACCTTCCATAGCATCAGTATGAGCATGGCCAGGATGAGCAGGCCAATGATGAGACTCAGCACGATGATGAAGACGCCCACGTACACATTTGGCTTCTGGTTATGATGGGCCTCCACCAGCACCTGTGACATTTCAGACGGGATATTTAGTGCAGGAAGCGTGCCTGTAGTCGCACAGAGAACACACAAACAGGAAGTTCACCATGCTGCTGACCTCACTTTCCGCATGACTGAGTTTAGCGAGTGCTGAGGGCTCTGCCCAGAAGTAGAGGTGCAAAAAAACACCATTCTACAGAGAACATAAGCGGTCTTTGTTGAAATAAAGACATGAATTACCCCCTGAACAAGCTCTGACTGTTTTGTTTCTTTCTTTCTTTGGCTGTGTGGTGTAAATGGGTGATTTTGGGTAATAACTTGCCGAAGCAGAGATGGGGTCTTGCAGCAAATAGGTATTGGGGTCTGTCTTCGGAGAGGAGACCATGCTCAGGCTTTCCAACAGCATCACTCCTTGTCTTCCCTGAAATAAACAGAAAACAATTTCAGAAAATCATTCTAATTATCATGCCAAAGCAAATGATGAAGAGGTCAGAAAATTAGTCATATTACTAATAGGTCAGATTACAGAAAAGTTTAGATCAGTCAAACTTCATCATTCACTGTGAAGACCGGTGATACTGTTACTGTCAAGATATTAATCAGGACTGTGTTTCCCAGAACTGTGCAGCACCGTGTTTATTAGTTCCAGTTCACAAGTTTACTGTCATCTACTTGATAATGGTGTCACATCAAAACCAGTAAAGAGCCAGCTCAACTTTACAGAGTAAGTTCAATAGAAATAATAAATACTACTCACAGGCATGATCTGGAGAACAGTGGGGTTCAGCTCCACCTCCATCTGAACGGTCACCTCCTTCCCAATCTCCATGTCTCCAAGGTTACACTCCACCGTCATACACAGGCTGTCCCCTCTGGAGCAGTACTGAAAGGCACAACGGCACCGGTCCATTAACGTTCTCTAAACCAGTGTTTTTCAACCACTGTGCCGGGGCACACTAGTGTGCCGTGAGAGATCATCAGGTGTGCCGCAGAAAATTACCCAAATGTCACTCACTGGTCCAGAAAAGCAACTGTTGCATCAACGAATTTATAACCACATGCTCTCATTGATTGTATGATTGCACTATTTGTGGTATGCAGGCATTGTACAACGGGGGCCCCATATCCAGTATTCACAGAATCATCACATATCCAGTTCATAACAACAATTAAATTAGATATAGTCACCTACAAATGAAACAGAGGGCGCTTGTTTTATTGAGCAGGTCTTGCATAGAAGCCATAATAAGGCCATATCTGTGTATTATGTGAAGTTTTAGGCTATGGTATGTTAGTGTTAGTGTTAGTGTGCCGTGGGACATTTTAAGTGTCAAAAGTGTGCCGTGGCACAAAAAAGGTTGAAAAACACTGCTCTAAATGTTCTCTCTCTCGGGTGTGGGTTTGTGTGTGTGTGTGTGTGTGAGAGAGACATAGTGTGTGTGTGTGTGTGTGAGAGAGAGAGAGAGAGAGAGAGAGAGAGAGAGAGACACTGTGTGTGTGTGTGAGTGGTTAAAGTATGTGTGTGGGTGGTTCAGTGAGAGTAGAGATGTTTAGCCCTTGTGTTTACCATTCTGCGTTTGCTGACTTTTGAGAAGAAGAAAACTAGTTCGTAGAGGAATGAAGATTTGGGGACATCACAGTCAGTGGTTGTCCAAAGTGTGTCATTCCTCACAAAGCAGTCTCCAGCTGATGTCTATAAACAAAACAAAACAATGTGGTTTACCCCTAAAAAAGTATTACTTTACCCTAACAAGCAACTTCAGTCACTATCTGCTCACAAGGGCTTCTGTCTTTAAACACAAAAATGTTTCAATTGTTAAGTTCCTTGTGTTTTAGACTGCAACTAATTTCTAGTTTCTAGTTTCTAGTCAGTGAAAGTGGAGCATAGGCAGGGGTCTTTCTGGACTGTATGCTTGATATCTCATTTGGTGCCACACTAATATGCAAAACCTTTTAGGTTACTGGTAGTCTGAGGTTAAGATTATAGATATATGGCTTGAGTTTTCGTCTCCTCTGAACTTCTACCTTCATAGAGAATATCTAAACATTTTACATACAGTAACAGTCATTTGACCGCATTCCAGTCTGTAGCTTTACCTGAACCTCAGAAATCTTCATTAACCGGTGGTCATATGGGGTTAAGGATTGAGGAATATCAATTTCCAGTTTTGTTTTGACAGATTTACTTGGACCAAGGTTTACAACCTGAAGGTGAAAGCAACAACACGCATATAAGTAAAAACATAACAACATTATCAATATAAGTGAAATGATGACCTTGTATTATGCGATCTTGTAC
Source organism: Alosa sapidissima (assembly GCF_018492685.1). Taxonomy (NCBI): domain Eukaryota; kingdom Metazoa; phylum Chordata; class Actinopteri; order Clupeiformes; family Clupeidae; genus Alosa; species Alosa sapidissima. The sequence goes on along the minus strand of NC_055958.1, from coordinate 6,652,995 downwards.
CTTATATGTGTAATTTAACCTCTCTGTGTAGCACTCAACTGGTATGGGTTGTTGCTCCCCAAATACAAATGATGTGGGAGACACAAAACTGCATGGGGAAAAAATGCATTTAATTATCCATACAATTAAAGCCATCTAAATCATCCTTGAAACCATCTCTACACTATACTTCGGAAAGGAAAGACAAACTTGGGTCAACCAATAGTAGTAAATCATGTGCTGTGGTGGGTGGGTTGTGTGATACTCTAGACCATGCTATACAGCAGAATATACAGCACATGTCAACAGTATGTAAGCCAGTGCACAGCTCTTAGTCAGGCTCTTACCCATGAACTGCAAGGGCGACGCCATATTTCACAGGTAATGAAAGGGCTGCAGTGTTGTCATACAGAAGGTCCTCATTCTCATAATTATCACTGGGTAGAAACGGAGACAAAAAGGAAATGAGATAGCCAGAGATTACACAGAATAGCTTTTATTTAAAGAAGATGTGTTGCCATTTGCTAGGAATGTATGCTTATATGAATATCTAAAGGAGATTCTTTAACATTGAACAGGGCTTTGGCAACCGGTTAAATATTTTGGTAAACCACAGCTCCTTGGGAAAAACATACAGATTCCTCAAAGCACATGAGATGCATAATTGATGAACAGCTAACTGAACCCACAGGGGTTGAAATGTCTCAAACAGCAGAGCTATGCTATAAAAAGCTCCCTAAATGGTAAAAGCTAAAGCACAATTCTCAGGTTGTGTCAAAAGTCTACTCTTGTTTTTGCTCCTCCATGTCATTAGCAGCTATGTGTAATGAAGCCAGGCAGCAGACTATCTCTTTGTGACTGTTCTGTGTAACATGTGACGGGTGTTCCGGAAAGCTCTGGAATGGAAATGTAATTGACCCTGGCACACAGTTCTAGATCTGTATAAGACTTAGCTTCTGTTTGGGAAACGGCCATTCTTACCTTGCCATGTGGATACTGATGGTCAGATTATCTGGACTGCTCTGGTTCACGTCCAGCAGAAAGCTGATGTTGATCTGCACGTGTGGAGAGTTTGGATTCAATTTCACAAATTCATTTTGCCCAGAGAAATCTAATTACCTTTTTTTCTGAGAACTAAGAGGAGATTCATTTACCTTTGCCAGCGCTGCGAGGTACAGATTGCCCACGCTGCAGTCCAGTCCAATGGTGGTTTTGTTTTCCTCCACAATGTCACAGCTGACATATTTCTCCTCCTGCAAAATCAGATTATTCACAAGTGAAGCCAAAAAGCAGCCGCCCAAAAAACTCACCTCTTCATTGATTCAGTGTGTCTATACTCTACTACTACTAATGAGTCCTGCAACATTAGATCAAGCCCAGAGTCTGGCTCTGGCCAGGACTCAAGGACAGTCATGTGGCACTTACAGCGTCCAGCACTTTAATGTAGTGCAGACTACTGGGGAATCGGAGGCGCATCTTGGGCAGGAAGGCGTCGTCTCCGGCATTGAGCAGCGTCGTGTTGAGCATGATGGTCTTCCCGGACCCCAGAGCAAAGTAGGACATGTTGTTGAAGCTCCTACGGAAAAACAAAACAGCATTGACATCTTTTCCTCTGCCTCACGTACAATAGGGACACTACATAAGATGCACGTTAAACTAAGTGTTAACTGATTAATGCACTTGGTACAGGTCTGACTGGAAGACCAGAGATGGTTGCAATTATATCTGAGATCACTCATTTTGTTGCCAGACACAATAGCAAGTGAGACTCTGGGTGCAAAGACGCAAAGTTGTGACTTGCACTGCATCACGTTAGCTATGCAACAGCATGGTGGAGGAGGGCATGGGTGACAAGGGAATACAGACTGCCATTATGTTGAACACATTCATTTTCCCATGTCTCAAGCAATGGATAGAGGGTAGCTGGAGTGTCTGTGTCTGTGTGTGTATGTGTGTGTCTGTGTGTGTGTGTGTGAGAGAAAGAGACAGAGAGATGGTGGGGGTTGGTCCAGGCTGTTACTGGTGTTTTTTATGGGTCTTGTAACGAGGGACTCAAACCTGATGTTTCTCATCTACAATAAGAGCACCAGGTGCACATTAGCTATGGGGACAAGAATCAAGCCTATTGTTGGCAGGCACATACACAGACACACACATGCATGCACACACACACACAGAGAGTTGCCTAAGGAGTAATCAAATCATGTAGTATTACCAAGCTGGGGGAAAGGGAGGTCTATAAATTATGATGTTTAAGTGCAAATTTGATTACCAACGTGAGCACTTGCTGTTGGATATTGTGACTAGGCCTACCTGTGTTTTCCCCCACTTTTAGCATTTTCAAACATTCCAATCCCGAAACTGTAGACTGTAATTCAAATCCTGAAGGGGTACTCTGTGGTTTCTTTCTTTGAAACAGCACTTACACAACGTCTGAAGCTTTCTCCTCTGCATAAGTTATTTTGCACCTGTTATATTTCGCTCAACATCGCTATCTTACAATCTCTGAGCGTCAGAGCCTCATGGTCTAAACGTTTTCTCTATATTAGTCAGATCTGAGGCAAGTGGCTGGGTGAACATACTCTACACCTAACGGAAGAGACCCAACCACACCATGACATTAAGCGATATTCATCATTCCCCACAAGTACCGCACTAACCGCCGACTTTTTTCTTCTCATTTAGTCAATGTATGTATCAGAGAATCAGACCAAAACAAAACCATGGTGACTTGTCGCTGTGATGCACAGGCTCAGATATCTTTTCCAGAGAACTCTGGTATTACATAATGGTTAGGATAAACATAGATCCATGCTTTAATTTCTACTTGTGCAAATAACACTGCACTTTCAGTTCTCTTTCAGGTTGCATTAAACATGTTTGCATTTAGGAAATACTCTGGTCGTAACTTCAAAGTGGTAAAAGCATTACTTACTGGGGTAAGACCAGGTGTGCTGAAACCTGCAGGTTGGTTGAGCAGTTTTCCCAGGCGCAGTATCGAGCGAACTCAGTCTATTAATACATGCCAGAGAAAAGAACCCTCCGTTAATGTACTTGATAAACACGCCTAATTAGCAACTAGTAATTAGCAACAAGGACAACAAACTCTTACTTAAACGCTTTAGAGGTCTGTGTATTATCATTTAGATAATAAGAAAAAATGATATGGAGTTATGTTTTGTTTTGACATTGTCATAACAGTGTGAAAATCTGAATGAAGGTGGCATGAAATGATGTGGGGGTGGGGGGGTGGGAAGGGGGGGTTGAGGAGTGCACCTTCTCTGTCACCACGTTGTTGTGGTCACCCGTCTGCTGCAGCATGGGCTTGAGCAGGGGGAAGTCGCGGGATCCTGCCCTAGAGGTGCTGTGCTCCCCAAGTTCGTACCGCACCTCGAAATGGATGGGAGTGAAGATGTCACGGATGTCCTTCTGCAAGAGGGAGATGGAGAGGGAGAGGGAGAAGGAGAGAGAGAAACAAAGATGAATTAGCAACAGAAATCTACATTCCCACTGTCAGATGCATTTGCAGCCCTATCTAAAGAAACCAAGGTAACTTCTCACTGTGAATTCTACTAGCTGAAGTACCACAACTACCATGAAGGTAATGATTTCTCTAGACGTAGAAATCAGTTTGCTTTGCCCATCTTTTTTCTTTCAAAAACAGCCATCCAGCCCATGGCCCCTGTGTCCCTGGTAATTGATGCTGATGAGGGCTCATCATCAGTGGGGCAAAGCAAAGACCCCAGCCCCCCCCTCTCTCTCTCCCTCTCTCTCTCTTTCTCTCTGTCCGGACCCAGCTGGTGCAGGTCTCACACCATATCTCTCCTGAGCCCGGCCTGGCTGGCATATTAGGCATGTGTGTGTGTGTGTGTGTGTGTGTGTGTGTGACCCGCTCTGACACACTCCTCCAGCAGACGGGGGTGCTGTGCTGTGCTGTGCTCCAGCCAAGCTCCTGGACGGCGGCCACCACAGCTGTCCCGAGGAGCGGCGCGCTGCACTGCACTGCACCAGCAAAGACATTGCTCAGATGGAGGCACCTCTCAGGTCAAAGTCAAAACCAGGAGGCCGACTGCCCTCAGTTCATGGAGGGGGGATTAGGACACTCTCCATCATGCACGGCTATGAAAGCTTTTCGTTCTGTGGTGCGAACTAACTGAGGCAGTGCCAAACAGAAGATTCCAATAGAGAGCACACAAACACACACACACACACACACACACACACATATGTGAAGGCATGTACCAACACACACAGACACATGTATGCTCACACATTGAAATGGGTAACTTGAAACACAGCAAAACTATTGATAACTAATATCTAGTCAATCTAAGTGAGGTTCATGATCTGGTTCAAATACATACTGACAGCATCCTGACAGGTCATGTATGTTGCCTGTTAAATGAGTAAATGCTTCTTAAGCCAAGTGCACCTGACGCAGTGTAAAAGTAAGAATATACACTGTATATTATATTAATACAATATTGATACTGCATACTACATACATACAAAAGGGAAATAAACTTGGTAATAGATCCTAGTCAACATCATAGTCATTAATCAGATAACGCTAACTGAGGTTACTAATAGAGTTCCCCTAAAGAGGAACAAAGACACTGTGGTTTCCCAGCAAACTTCTCAAAAAAACCCTGCCAAACACACACACACACACACACACACACACACACACACACACACACACACACACACACACACACACACACAGTAAGGGGTTGGTCACTCATAAGGCACTTGAAATAAACCTGCTTTCTGATGGGTGTGGTTTAGTCTCTGTGGTGTGTTCTGTGTCTTGACCAAAACCACACACACTTACTGAGATGACGTTGTCACCCTGCTCCCCTCTTTATTCATCTCAACCTAACCAAACATTGATATGCATGCATGCCTGCTCATACATGTGTGTGTGTGTGTGTGTGTATGGGGTGCATGCATGCCTGCTCGTGTGTGTGTGTGTGTGTGTGTGTGTGTTCGTGTGCGTGTGTGTCGGGGGGGGGGGGGGGGGGGGGGTGCATGCATGCCTGCTCATATGTGTGCATGTGTGTGTGTGTGTATGGGATGCATGCATGCCTGCTCATACATGTGTTTGTGTGTGTGTGTGTGTGTGTGTGTGTGTGTGTGTGTGTATGGCGGTGCATGCATGCCTGCTCACAGGTGTGTGTGTGTGTGTGTGTGTGTGTGCGTATCTGCAAGCAATACATGTGTATGTGGTCATTTGTGGATATTTGTGGTATCAATTGACATTTGATCAATTGATACATCCTGATGTCATTGTCACAACATCATTTGTACCTTGTCGCACACACACACACACAAAAGCCAACAACATGCATGTGTAAACTAAAGTACAAAGGGCCAGATGTACTAACGCTTTTGCGCCCACTTCAGGTGTATTTGTTTCGCAACGTGCGTGTAAAATCATTGCGAGGTATGTACAAACAGGCCGAAATGATGTAAAAGCGCAAACTGCCTGTCGCGAGAGCTGAAAATGGCAGATTGCGTGTTTCATGTCATGCATATGCATTCATGGGAGGATCCAGGGGAAAGTGGGAGTTTAGCGTAAAAAGATGGGAGGGGAAGCGTAAAGAGCGCCTAATAATGTATTCCGCGGCATGTACAAAGACTGCTCCTGAAAGCGCACGTCTATTCTGTGCCTAAATACTTCCGCCTTGTAAAAGCAGGTCCAAATTGAAGTTCAATGCGTTAAGACAATCTTTCAAAGACAACAGAATCGCTATTTAGAGCACCAGTTTTGCAAGTCTTTGTACTATCAAAAGCAACATTAACTTTTGTTGGCCTTTCGAATGTCTTACTTTCACTTTCACATCATTCACTTCACTTTCCTACTTGCTAGATTTGACCAATCTTCCATAGCCTACATTCACAAGTAGTTTGAGTAGAACTACTGATCTTCATTATCTCCCTGCTTGTTGACATCTTATCATCTTTGATTCTTTTTAATGTTGTCATCAGTTAATTTTATTCAACTGCGTTTGTAGGCTCTGCCATTCAGTTGTGGACGTTCGTAAATTGCGTTTATGGGCGGAGAGAGGCAGAGAAAGGCGCAGTTTACACCAAGGGTTGAATGATTGATAAATACAACGGAAACTTGGGTCTGTCAGCGTTCGCAATCTGCGGTTTGTCCATGACGCTGATAACGCTACGTTCGCAAATGTACGTAGGCTACATCTGGCTCAGAGTGAGCTCTTCAAACCTGGGCCACCTCTTCACCCCTGATCAAGACTGTGTCCATACCACACATCTGCTCCTCTCTCACTTTGTTGATTCAATCCCCCCCTTCATGACACAGCAGTGGTATTACAGATGTGCAGTTGGGGACTTTTTCTCAGGCGGATAATCACACGTGTTTATAATCGCCAGTTTCGCCCAATGGCTATTTATAACACACCGGTGAATGAGAGAAAGACAGAAGAGAGAGAGCGAGAGAGGCAGTGGAAGAAACAAGAAGAGAGAGAGAGACACAGAAGAAACGAGAATGAGAGAAAGAGAGGCGGTGAGAGAGGGGGGGAGGGGGGAGTGAGATGGAGGGAGCCATTAATTACACTAAAACATGAGTTGGATCAGCTGGGACTGATGAACACTGGAAGAGTGTCTGGAGGTGGAGGGTGAGGGGGTGGGATGGGTAGGGCTGGGGTGGGGGTTGGGGTCCGGTGGGGCTCCCCTGAAACACCTGGAATAGCAACTGCAACGACTCAACAGCCCTGTATCCTGAAAGAACTGTGAATCAGAATCCTTTCTGTAAATGTACCAACTGTGTATTTATTATGTTAATTCATGATTTTGTACCCATTTGTATCTGGTCTATGGGTCAATGACGTGACGGCTCATTGTTTTGTGTACATATGGGTTACATACATTTCAAATTGTTAAAATTTGAAAATAATTTGACAAATTATTTTTGAAATATCATTTTCATCAAACCCTAATCTTAAAGTTTTGGATTTATTTAATTTTGAAAGAGTATTAACTAAAATTGTAAAATTGTCAACACGGTGTAACCACAAAAACATGAACCAAATAATTACACTTGCTGAAAAAAATGTGAAATTCTCTCCAAAATCCCTTCTAAAATAATCTGGCATGATCTTGCACAAGAACTTTTCTATATTTAATACAAGTAATGAAACCCCATTGTTCTGAATGTTTAAATTAATATGGGGAATCGTGTCTGTCACATCAACCACTTAAAATGTCAAGTGGTGTAACCACCATTTAAGGAGCAATTTTGTATGTATTATGTCAGAGAATCATGTGACAGGAAATTATGTCATAGAGAACGACCCTTCAAGACTCCAACTATGAGTCAAGGTTAGCAACTCTCTTAAAGTAACATAAGTGTTTTTGGCCGTTTCAAAAAAGGGGGTGGAGTTTCTTCATTGATGTTATGAAATGATATTTGATATGAAATATGATGAATGACATGAATACATATCAAAATATCCAATTCAGTTTACCTTGATGCCTACAGTATTTTCTGTGTCAATTTCTTGTCATATTGCTATAAACGTTTTATGGTCAATTGGTGTAACCAGTATTTTGTCTAAAATACTAATAATGTACAAATAAAATAATATGGATAATGATTTAATACTCTACTTTACTGTAATAATGGTTGTTTAAACCATTTTTACTCAAATGGTCAAAGAATAGACAGAAAACAAGATGTTTACAGCATATGGTCTTGCTCAGTACAATGAAAAACCCATATAATTTAAATTTAGAAATAAATATAATAAAACATATTCTCATAGGATATTACAAAATAAACTAATAATTTCATGAGAGCAATTGCATGAACTCTAGGAGGTGTGAAATATTAGATATTTGTCATTTTTGTGGTTACACCATTTGACAATTTAACAGGCTGTTAGTTCTATCTTTTGTTAAAAAATAGCATACACGTCATATCAAATAATATGAATACAACAGAAATACAAAGTATACACTTTAGCAAACCTCAGGCATGTTTTGTTTTAAAGGCTTAAACATATTTTTAATTTTCTCATCTTACCAACCCTTCTCTGTCACTGACCCCAATACATTCTGAAGATTTAGATTTAGCATGACTTTCTAGACACCTCTGCTACCTCTAGGTGTGACTCTTTATCTATACTTTATCTATACTTCATTTGCGAACATAGCGTTATCAGCGTTATGGACACACCGCAGATTGCGAACGCTGTCAGACCCAAGTTTCAGTCGTATTTATCAATCGTTCAATCCTTAGTGTAAACTGCGCCTTTCTCTGCCTTTCTCCGCCCATAAACGCAATTTACGAACGTCCACAACTGAATGGCAGCGCCTACATACAAGCGCAGTTGAATGAAGTTAACTGATGACAACATTAAAAAGAATCAAATGTTTAGCGATCATGAAATAATACCATACATGATAATATGAAAACAAGCAGGGAGATAATGAAGATCAGTAGTTCTACTCAAACTACTTGTGCACGTAGGCTATGGAAGATTGGTCAAATCTAGCAAGTAGGAAAGTTTAAGTAAATGACGTGAAAGTGAAAGTAAGACAAGAAGTGGGCGCAAAAGCGTTAGTCATCTGGCCCTGAGTGTGCAGGAATGGGCGGCTTTCACACCTTCCCATTGTCATTGAGTAGTGTAGTAACTGTTCCAAGTACTCAGAAACGATTCTATTAGCATTAGCATGACATTTGGATTTTCTTTCTGATCAACGGCTCTCCAAGAGGACCTGCCCTTGGGACCATCCCTGTACACCTATTTCATATTCATACACAGCCACAGGTCTGCACCCCTCTAGATATAGAGAGCAGCACCAAATTCCTGGGGGTGCACATCAGTGAAGACCTCTCCTGGACCACCAACACTGCATCACTGGCGAAGAGAGCTCAGCGCCGCCTGTACTTCCTGCGGAAACTCAGGCGAGCAAGTGCTCCACCAGCCATCATGACCACATTCTACCGAGGCACCATTGAGAGCATCCTCTCCAGCTGTATCGCTGTGTGGGGCGGAAGCTGCACTGAATACAACAGGAAAGCCCTGCAGCGCATAGTGAACACAGCTGGAAGGATTATTGGTGCTTCACTCCCCTCCCTGAAGGACATTTACACCACCCACCTCACCCGCAAGGCGACCAAAATTGTGAGTGATGCAAGTCACCCCGCTCACAATCTGTTTGATCTACTGCCCTCTGGGAAGAGGTACAGAAGCCTGCGCTCCTCACCAACAGCTTCATACACCAAGCTGTAAGGATGCTGAACTCTCTCCCTCCTCTCCCCCCTCCACCCTCAGCTACATAACACCCTGGACATTGGACCCAAAATGGCCGCCTGCACTACTCCACTTGCACACTTGCACACTTGTACACTTTACAACTTGGTGTTGTTGTCCTGAAAACACAACACTTCTGCTGCTCTTACATAACATGCACCACTATGCCACTTTCTTTCTTACTTAGGTCAAACAGAACTACCCAAGCCTTTTATTGGCCTGACTTTGCACTAGTATTTTATTGACTGTCTATGCACAATTTCAACCAAATTTTGCTGCTCTTATTTTTTCATTATTATATGTGCCCTCTTATTTACTTATTTACTTACTTTTTTGTTTACTTGAATGTTATGTTTGTCTGTGGACCTAAATTGGCAAAATATGTCTTGTCTTCACCGTGGGATAGTGAGAAACGTAATTTCGATCTCTTTGTATGTCTGGAACATGTGAAGAAATTGACAATAAAGCTGACTTTGACTTTGACTTTGACTTTGATATGGGTGAATCTTTTGGCTGAAGCTTGCCTCTCCCTCGATGAGCATCACTGAAAGAATAAAGCCTGTTTCATTTAAGCTACTGCGCTTCTTCATTAGTCCTCTATTATGGGTGGGTAATGTGAGTCACCCTGAGTGCATTAGACAACATCTAATACTGAGGTCGGAGTTTACACAAGCCACCAAGAGCTTTGAAGTGCGCTCAAGACACGCACTAGTGTGCTCCACCAGGTTAAGGTCAGAGTGGCTCTCAAACACACTTGGCCTCACACTGGTTCTAGGTCAGAGATCTGACAACTGCTTTAAGTGATGTGTGTTTGTGCCGATATTTTCATTTACTGCTGGATTTTCTGGTGGACTCAGGTCCGGTCCTGGACCCAAGACACCACTGGGCGGTGGTAGTGTAGCGGTTAAGGAACTGCAGTAGCCTGAAAGTTGTCGGTTCAATTCCCGGCTTCCACCGTTGTGCCCTTGAGCAAGGCACTTAACCCCAAGTTGCTCCGGGGACAATGTAATCCCTTGTAATATAGTTGACATATGTAAGTCGCTTTGGCTAAAAATGCATCAGCCAAATGTAATGTAATGTAATGTAAAGACTGCGTTCACATTCTCAAAATGAACCGAACCAACAGTCCAAGCGAACCCAGGTTAGCGTCAAAAGCTCTAGTGTGGAAGTGCCCTGAGCCTGAGATGGACATGATCCATTGGACCAGTCGGTACTCACCCTCATGAAGGCCTGGTGGGTCTGACAAACTGACTCGCCAGCCTTGGCCCAGATGTGGCCTCTGGTAATGTTGGAGGTTCCGTTGCCGTGGAAATGGAAGCGTGAGGGGAAGCCTTCTTTGTGATTCACATCAGCAGTAATGTTGTAGAGCATTTCTGAGAAGGAGGATGCAGGAAAAGGAAAGAAACAGTAGTTAATGACAATGACAAACAGCAGACAACATAGTATATTTGGAAACTGGGCAATACACTGTGTAAGATGAATGCTGTCTATAAACGGACAACACTAAGAATGTTCTATCTATTCACTTAGTGAACGGTAAATTAAAATGTTACATTAAAAAAGAACACTGCCAAGACAAAACCAGAGCACTTAAAAAGAGAACAAGAGATCCTTATGACAAAATGATGACCACAGCCATCTGTATCTATTCATTTTGGTACACTGCAAAAACAAATTGTCAAACCTAGTGTTATAATGTTAATGTACTATGTTATTTCAAGCGAATTTGTCTTGATAAGATGTCTTAAAATAAAATGAGTCAAACTCTTATTAAAGTCAAAAGTAAAGTAAGTGAAGTGGTACTAGGTAAATTTCTTTTACCTAAAAACAAATTAGATTTTTTTTTATCTTAATATAAAATGAATAACACTTGGTTAGATAAGCAGTTTTGCAGTGTAAGTGCCAACGTTACATTTCAAATACAGACCTCTTTCGAGACATATGCAGAGAACCAAAAACAGAACTACCAAAACAATTCTTACGATACCATGACCACACATAGCCGACTGTCACGCCTGTTATTGATGTCTAGGTGAAGCTAAACATTTGCCTATCAGCCTGCCCAAGTCTGTGCTCCCACCCAGCTGCAACCAATGGACCGTTGAGTCCCTGGGAGTGCAGGGGACAGATAAAGGTCTGGGCTGTTGGGGACCACTGCGTGTCCAGCTTCCTCAGTGTCTCAGCACGGACTGATAAGATGAGTGTGATGACTTATAACTGACAAAGAGCCATTGCACTGAAAGAAGACTCTTTCTACAGGCTATTGGGCTCCTTCCTATGACTATGAGAAAAGAGTTGCTTAGTCACATGCAGTTCAGGTGACATGCACTGCTAAAAGCATAGTAATATCAATGGTGACTATTGCACTTTTCCATCTAGAAGTGTGTCTAGGAATGATTGACAGTGTTGTGTTAAAGCACAATGTGTGCATGCACAGGAATAGCTGCTGTTTCGGCTGCAAACTTACTGATGCGTCCATCAAGGCGGCGGCCCGTGACAGTGAAACACATCCTAGCGTAGATGCAGACGGCGCGCTGGCCGTTCTCGGAACACAGCGGCAGGGAGCGGTTCACGTTGGCGGGCAGCACCATGGAGGCCTCCACCTTCACCACAGGGCGCGTCCTGAGATAGCACGGTTCACCATTACCATCACACACACAGTATACACATCACATGCTTCACACCAACCCATAGTCACACGGGTAGCTAAAAATAAGGAGAACAAACAATATTTTTTACAAACAATGTCATCCTTGCTCTTTTGAGAGTTCTCTAGTCAAGAGGAGATATTCTCTGAAGAGCTGGGTCTTCAGGAGTTTTTTGAAGATGGAGAGTAAGTAAAGTAAAGCTTTACAGAAATGCTATTCACCCAAGTCTGGCTCGCACCCTTGAAAGACACAGCTGACAACATTTGACTACACTGCTATAAAATGGAGATTTCCACATCTTTGAATGCAAGTGTGTTATGGCAGCCCTTACAAAAATTAAATGTTTGTGGCAGATTTGCAGAAAATGTGTGGGTGATTTGTGGGAAACAAATGAGTTCACTAGAAAATATTGCCTGAAGTTTGCCAGTGTTGGCTGCTAGAGGCAAACCTTCAGCAAAGTTCTGGCAACAATGAGAAGTTTACCACTAGTGGCAAATGTGTTCGCCAGTGCTTTGCCACCACACTTAGCCAATAATGGCAAACTTCCAGTAAACTTCTGGTGACAAGCCTAATTTGCATAATGACATTGCTGCAAATTTGCTGCAACATTACCAAAAGTTAACTGCAACTGTTTGCCAGAAACCTAATTTGCATGTGAAAATATGACCTTGCCGCTAATTTGTGGCAACCTGAAATTTCTGTAAAGGAGGTTGAATTTATCTTGTGTTATACTGTGCTGTATTGTATTTGTATTGTATTTAATCCACAGTTAATTGAGCAAATGTAGTTAAGGTTTGGTTACACTTTACTTGAAGGTATCTTCATTAGAGTAACATGACACTGTCATAAACACGTCATAAACATTATAAACAAGTCATAAATGTGTATGACATAATGCTTCTGTCACTCGCTTCTGTCAGTGTCATTCGGTTTTTGTCATGACAAGTTAGGGTCAGAGTTAGGGTTAGGGTTAGTGTTCAAGTAAAGTGTAACCTAAGGTTAGGCTAAGGTTTTTACATCTTCTCACTGACTACATGCAACCCAAAGAGTTGTACTTGCTATTAAGCGTGAACAACAGGAAACTCTTTAGAAACCAAAGCTTTTACACATGCGTCTGAGGTTGACACTGAACATGTAAACTACATGTAAACCATTCTTACCGAAGCACCACCGCTGCATCAGAGAGGAATGCACCTACAGCAACATCTGCAAGAAAAGAAGACAGGGTTTCAGAAATCCTGTCATGCAATGTTTCTATTCTTTAACTTAACCTGCACTGTGCACCTTTACATTTTTATGCCACTTCCTTCTGACATGCAAGCAATTGACACAGACTTTGATTTTAAGAAACCTGTCTGGGTAAATATTCAATGCTATTCAAAGTTAAAAAAAAAGCCAACAACTAATAACGGAGTAGAAGGAGGACAGAAGTGGGTGCATCTCAGCTATGGTCTGAGGCATATCCTGTTTATCTTACTATGTATAGACCATGACAAATAAGACCCCATGGATATTATGGGACCACCAACAGAGAGAAAAAAACTGTCCATGTGCCTCAGAAAATCAGCAGTGGACTGAAGACTTTTAGTAGGTCATAAGAGACATTGGCTGCTCCTTTTGTAGTCATTCAGATTGCAGATTGAGTCTCTGTTTGCTTATTTGGTATAAAATGCTGGTCCATATTGAAGATGTCTGACATGTCAAAACTTTGGAGTTTGTATGCATATCATGAGAAGGACCCACTACAGACTCTCAAACAAACATTTCCCAACAAGCACTTACAAATGAATACCAAAAGGCTTGGACTTTTCCAACTAAAGATAACTTGTTAGTGTCTGCAAGTGTATTGGATGCTGGAGTTGTTAGGGCATTGCAAAGTGGCCATTACAACACCATTCCTCTCTCAGAAGAGAGTTTAGCTGTTCAACTATTCATCTGCTCACCACCTCAAAGACCAGAGGACACACTCGTGGGGAAGCGAAATTAAGGATAGTATATGGGGGCATAGCGATAGGGACGTTACCTGGGAAACCATTGCCATCAACATCAACGCCTCCGGAGATGGACTGACCAAACATTTTGAGGTCGTTGCCCAAGGTCTTCCCTGTGATTCTCTGTTGAACAGAGAAAAGAAAGATATATTTGTCAATCCTCTGTCATGTTCTGTAACCACATAATTGCCTAGTCATGTCATACACTGGGTCTATTTCAGCAGTATTTCTCCTATCTGAGAGCACTTTATTTCATTTGCTAATGAAGCCATGCTTCTTCATTTGCATATTTATACTCTTTTAATTGCACAGTTTTAATTACCATTCCAAAACACTATGAGGAGAGGAGTTTGGGAGGGGGGGGGGGTCTCAACACTGTCAGGAAATTGCAGTAATTCAGCTGGTGCAGCTCCCCCTCACCCCCTCCCCTCTCCCCCGGCTATCCCAAGGCTTGCGCCGCAGAAACAATGGGACAATTGTCACAGGATGGAGAGGGCTGGTTTGGGGAGGCAGACCCTGACCCCCCCGCCCCCCCTCCCACGAGTCTGCTCAGACCCAGCCGCCCCCCCTGTGCACAAACAGCAGCTGGGACCTACTTGAGAAAAGCTCTGCCTGATGCCATTCTTCCTCCCATTGTAGATATATATAGCGCCTCGCAGGTCGTCCTCATGAGGCGCTCCTACTGCCACGTCTGCAACATATCCAGAGGGGGTGGGGGGGTTAGAGTGACACGCTGGGACCAACTAACACCATCATCACTTCACAACTTGCCCTGGTAGTAGGTGTCTCAGATTTCTATCTTTTGAAATATTTTTTTAAAAAACCTCTTCTTCCTAAACATAAAGACTTGATATAGCAGACGGGATTGACAAAGAAAGTTGTTCTTCATCATGACCCAGAAGTTCACTAACACTTTACTTGAATAGTCTGCCCACAGGGACTTAACAGGTCAGCAGGGAAAATTGTTGATGAACAATTACTCACCATCACCATAACCAAATCCCACCACTAACTTTAACCATAACCAATAATTGCGGTGAACAGAGTGTCAACTGATAGTTTGGTAATAATATGGGCATCTGGAGATAGTCTGTGGGCAGACTATCCAAGTAAAGTGTGAGCAGAAGTTCTAACACTGGTATGGGGGGTGACATTAAATCGCTAATACTAAAAAAAGGACAATGAAAACAGAGTAAATAGAGAACTGAAAATAGAGGCTGCTCTGCATAATTGTGTCGACAGCATGTTCCCAGGAACTGCAGTATCTCACAAACCGCAAACAGAGCAGAGGGAAATGAAGCTCATCTCGCTCTCTCATCTCTCTCATCTCTCTGTGCGTCTGACAGCTTCCTGACCTGGAGGCTGTCTGTGCTCCAGACTTCATCTACTCTCCCCAAACCTGTCACTGTAATTCGCCATTCATACTCAAGCAAACGATCTCCTATTTAGACACGGAATGAATCAAACTAATCGGCCTTTTCTCAAGTATGTGCAAAAATGTGTAAATGTGTAAATGTGTTTTGCTAAATTAATTCACAATTTTCAAAAGTGTTTACTTGCTTACCAGAGAATCCATCATCATCAATATCTCCAAGGTTAGTGATGGTCTCTCCAAAGCGTGCAGCATATGCGTCACTCCCCTCTAAGGTAAATTCCAACTCCTTCATGTTTGCCTGACAAGAAAATGCAATGCATTAATTTGACCAAATTCATTCATATTAATTCACAACACGGTGCTTATTTCATACACAACACAACCAAAATAGGAAGCTAAATTATTTTAGTAGAGAGAAAAACATGTACAGTTATTGCGAGGAAGCAGTCATTACAGGGGTAATGATTGGACGTTTTTCATGTCATGCACTGTAGGATGGCTATATCATGCACACACCAGAGGGTAGGCACCTGATATCCTCTGACTAAGGACTCCCTCTGTCTCAAAGTAATTTGTTAAAAACATTGTCCTGAGGCTGTTGCAACACTAAGCCATAAGGAAAGAAGAATCACTGTGGTGATTCTTTTTTATCACAACCCTACTTCACTGTTTGTGTCTGCGCCTCATCTCAGGGCAGTGCAGAATGCACTCAGAACGGAAAAAAAATCATTAACTTATAGCACGACTGAGTCAAACAGGTGAAAATCAGAACAGAAAGCATGAGACAGTTGCTGCATCATGACACTTATGACCGAGACACCTCAAAGCAGTACTGCAGCGACTGTATTACTGGCAATTACTTCAGAAAGAAACGACACTACATGTGATTAAGATGTGATTTGCCGAAACACATTAAATACAGGCAAGAAATACATTTCGGTTAAAAACAAAAGAAAAGCTGTTCCAATGACAGAGTGTGGGAAGGGTTCTGTTTTCCACCCCGGTTAATCTTTTATAACGCAAGGCCAACCGTCTAATCAGCATGACCTTAGTGTTTATTCAGTTTCAGGGACGTGCATTCAAACATCAAGCCTCACGCTGACAGGCAGAACAGAATGCACTTAAATGCACGCTGATGCATAGACAGTTGCACAACATCCTGACTTTTATGTGACGCCCTGTGCTGTATATAGAGATGCAACCGCTTTAAAGATGCACAGTGCCCTGCCTTACATGCACCAACACATATTAGCTAAATAGCGGGCCATTCTCTAAAACAGGAAGGACACATCACATTAGAGTAAGCTTGTGTACTTACTGAACTTTTTACCTTACCAATACCCCGGAAAACCAAGCTACCTCACCACAGTGATTTTTTTAAAACTGTCTAAAAATACAACTGAGGCCTTTTAACACACACACACACACACACACACACACACACACACACACACACACACACACACACACACACAGGGACCATGAGAAACATGCACAGGAGCCCCACCTCGCCTTGGTTGATGTAGACGTGCACGCGGCCCTCCTCCCGCACGGTGCTGTACATGGGGGCCCCCACCAGCAGGTCCGAGAGGCCGTCAGCGTTCAGGTCTACGGCGCATACGCTTGCCCCGTAGTAGGACCCCAGCTGAACATGGCAAGACAAGCAGAGCCAAATAAATAAGGGAGGTAAAAACGTAACCCCCCCACACTCACCCTGATTCAAACCACATGGAGATTCTGCTGGAGTGCGGAGGAATGTCCTACGAAATGACTCACCTTGGTGCCTTGCAGATTCGTTTCGACTATTTTCAGAACGTTCCCTTCAGTCCGTAAAATGTACGCCTGCAGATGCAAACCACACAGGGGAACGATCACACAACGGGTTAAAAGCTCATACTCAGCCCACATACCAAACCCCAACATATGTATAAAGTGGATCTTTGGTAAGGCCATTAGATGTTGCCAACATTCACAATGCTCGTAATTATTTATACTACACACGGAAAAAACTATGCTGCATGACGACCTACTTCCTCTTCTGCACAGATGGAGAAAATTTTAGCCTACAGTGACATTCACAGAAGCGCCAAATGGACGTTCTTTTGTAACAAACGCCATAAAAAAGCGGGCCTTCCCTGGCTAAGCTGTTCTTTAGTGTTTCATGACGTTCATATCCGAATCATATGAATGGCACAGTAACCATTTGTAATACTAATCCCTTCCATTTGCACAGGGCTATCACAAGATCAAACAATAATAATGTTTCAAACTGAAGCAAAACCCCACAGGCATCCCTTTCAACAGTGTATTTTACGCCCCTCGCTCTGTAGGAATGCAACACACACACATACACGTACACTCTCTTCACTGTCTCTCTCACACACATAACCACCACACAAAATGATTTCCCCTGCTTTCACACACTATTTCACTTGCTTTCACACACACACACACACACACACACATACACACACACACACACACACACACATGCACTATCATACATAAGAGAGAGAGAGAGAGAGAGAGGCAGAGAGAAAGAGGCATAACCAGGGGCTAAGCCTCAAGAATTCACAAAGATGCCGACAGGACACACACACACACACACACACACACACACACACACACACACAAACACACACAAACACACACACACACACACACACACACACACACACACACACACACACACAGAGTCTGAACAGAAATACTCAAAGACCAAGGGGAGGGAGGGACTAATGGGAGAAAGAATAGTATCAAAGGTGAGCTCTTACTCTACCAGTCTGCCCATGCTGGGGTGCTCCGCTCACTACCTCTGTGCTGTGGGCACTCAGAAAGTGTCCTGCGCCCACAGAGTAACCTGTCAGGAGAGAGAAAAAAACACAACTTCCGCTAACGTGGCACAGATACCAGCACAGGAAGCACAGCATATGGATGGCACAGTGTTCAGGTGCCACACAACACCAACAACAACACTCGCCTTGTGTCTAGACCAAAGGAAGATGTCATCACAAAAAAGGTCTAACACACCCATCTGGAAGCTTCTTATAATAACTATTTTCAATGAAGATTCATAAACAACGAAGTCGTAAGTAATGCTTACACAACTTAATCTTAAGATGTTTAGAGATTGATGACAAACATTGCTCTCAATGACTATCCTTGAGTTTATGACATGTTTTTGTGGATACTAGCTACTTTGTGTCAAACAGATCAAACATCTGGCTAATGATTGCCTTTGTTATTTTTTTTTTTTTACAGCTGCAAACATTGAGCAACTTGTTGCACCTGACTATCGGCTTCCTGTTCTCACAGGACAACACGACTTCCCCTCATAGGGTTAAAAACCCATTCTGCTGTGACCATTCAACTCCTGGCAATGTTTGAAAAATGTTCACAGCACAACAGCTAAATATACAGCAGGTGTTTCTAATAGAGTGATACAAATAGTCATTCTGATTATCAGGCAGTTGATCTTATCCCTAATCACATAGGGACAACATCAACTGCTTCATAAATGAAAATAGACAACCACCAGTAGACCATTATCATAAGCGTACCTACCTAGATAGCTGCCATAGAGAACCATACTGTCTTCATCCAGATATGCTGACAGGACATTGCTTGATGAATTATAGACAAGAACAGACCCGGTCCAATATGATGTTCCAGGGGCACCCATGATAACCAGGTCCTGCAGCAGAGAGTGGCAGATAACAGATAACTTAACCCCCTGCAATGGTAAGATTGCACATCCAATTCTGTGAGACGGTCTAATAAAGATTAATCACCTCTGTCAAAAAGTTTGACATTCCTGCTTGACAGGACCCGTAGTCCTCACCAAATTTTCGCTGGTGATCTGATATGGGAGAAGAGAGATATTCATTATCAGCAGTTGTGACACATACATATGCGCCAGGGAATACATAGAGGAAGGAGAAATATTTATGACAGTCATTGATCTTAAAGGATAAAAATAATAGTAATATCAAAGAGACACTTCAGATATTCTCATTTACTTAATTTGGGACTAGACAAGCCCGTATGACAACAGAAAAGTTTCTTATATTACAGGACATAGCTGAAAATGTGTTTTACATTAAATAAATCCATGTTGTACCTCTGTAGCATGGAGTCAGTGGAACAGGATTCTTGAGATTGGCCTCAATCTTGAAGCATCTGCCATGTGGCAACTTATGATTCTCTATCTTGGCGTAATATACATTTTTCCAACGATGCCCACAAGCCTGAAATCCAAAGTAACAATGGTGGACATGAATGAGATACTATTTGTTTATGAGCTTGTTCTAAAGCTCTATAATAGTTCTGTACAACAATATCAGCCTCCACTGCATCATCCCTAAGCTGGCTTGTAAAAAGGACTCTTCATCTTCCTCAATAAAACAAGAACATTTCAGGGTTCCCCTATGCAGAAGAATTAGAATATTCTTTTAACAATATCCCTAACTGTGTTTATTACTGCACTCTATCTGTCTATCTTTTAACAATATCCCTAACTGTGTTTATTACTGCACTCTATCTGTCTATCTTTTAACAATATCCCTAACTGTGTTTATTACTGCACTCTATCTAAGAGGTTTCTTGGTGTTTTAAGCCCCCAACGTTGTCTTCAAGGCAGCACTGCATGGAAGTCGCTAGGGTTAGGCATGGGTTATGGTTAGGGTTAGGATTAGGTGCCCTTAAGTCGACGGTGGCAGCGCTGCCTGGAAGACAACATTGAGGGCTTAAAACACCATCGAGCATCTAAGAGAGGTGTCTGGATTGGTGTGAGAGTGGCTTACCATCACAGTGCCGGTGACCGGCTCTCTTGCCAGACTCACTCCCAGCCATTGGTTCTCAATCTCTGGAGTACAGGTCTTTCCACAGTATGTATCACTGGCTGAGATATCATCACAACAAAGGTGGTTTCACTCACAATCACTCACATTTTTTCAAAGGCATTGAAAGATCCCAGTTGACTCCCATGACCACCCATCATTTACTTTTGCACTCAGTCACTTAGCTGACACTTTTGTCCAAAGCGATTTACAACAGTCAAGGTGCACAGTGACCACCACTTGGCTTCACAAATTGCTGAACTTAGAAGCATTACAACATTTTCTTATATCCACTGTTGTGTGAAACCACAACTCATGTAGGTAGAACTGTCTGTCCTAAATATTATCATATGTTCTCTGCTGGCATCTACCTCAGGCTTCCCATACTTCATAGGCCTACTAAATGTACACTGTTTGTAAATATCAATTTTATTGTCTTCTACGTTTTTAATAAGTCTGTTAACAGTACCAGAAAATCAGCTGAAAGTTGAACAGCAAGCAGAAAAATGATTTCAGAAAAGGAACATTCTTTGTTTTTGTTTTTTTTTGTTTTTTTTTGTTTTAAAGGAACAAATTTAATTTCAAAGTCTATCTGGGAAAGCCCTCAGAGTTTCAGGAGAAGGTTGAAGTTGATCAGGCTGCAAGTGTAACTTATGCCACTTTCAAGTAAATCAGATGGATCCACTTTCCTGTGCTTCCTGTCTCCTTCAACTGATGATGTCTACTGTCTACAGTTTATAGTAATGCTCTGTTCAAGTAACCCAGTTTGTATTCACAATCTGTAAGGAACTACTTCACTGGGATTGCCCATTGTATACATGCAGGAGCCCTGTCATCTCAGAGAGGTATGACACCGCATGAGACTCTCGTGGAGGCTATCATGTAATTTTGACCATAAAGAGTCTGTTTAAAGGTACTCTGTACTAATGCCCAGACTTCTCATTAACAGTAATGAACACTTAAAGAGCACTGACATTCAGTGAGTATTGCTACAACTACCACATCTCTATCACTAAAGGAAACATCTACATTAGGCAATGTGTGTGTGTGCGTGTGTGTGTGTGTGTGTGTGTGTGTGTGTCTTCAAACATGTACTCAAGGTCAGAACATCAAATCAAACCAGTGCAGGTTTTTATGTCAAACAATGGGTATTTACTCTGACCCCCTCCTAACATTACAGGCCAAATACACCCCCATGTTTTGTCACTAATGATGATTGCTATCCCAGGCATTTGAATGAGGGGGGTGGTCACACATGGGGCTGTCCTGTGTGCCATGACAACGACCCTAATGCAGTTACAGATCCTTAACTGTCAGTCACCACTGACTTTCAGGAAGTTCATTCACATGTCGAGAGTGGACTAGCCTACACCCAAGCTCTAAAATACTTACATGATTTTAACAGTAAGCAAACTTTATCAAACATCGCTAGTCTAAAGTTAAGATTTAGATTTAATAGCATTTAACCACAAAAGAAGTTCCCTCACGGGAAAAATAAAGTTATCTTGACTTGACTTGATTCAAAAGAGGATCACATAGACTTCAGCAGCGTGTACACAACATGTCACTTAATGATTGAAGCCATGAGTTTGACAGTTATGACTGGTATCAAGCACCCAGTAACACACCTGATTTTCCCTCATATTATATTCGAATGAGAATACAAATGACGAAATAGAGACAGTAACCATTTAGATTTAAATTGATTACAGAGAGAAAATATACATCTTTCCATTCTGGATGAAAGACAGAAAAGTACAAACCAACAGTCATCTCCTGGCAGCTGCCCTTGTTTGAGACACTGCATTTAAAGATTGCTCCAGGTGTTTTGACCCTGTTGTAGGCTGAATCAGCGACTGGGGCACCCACCACTAACCTATGGGTGGAAATAAAGTTGTGATTTAATACTGTGGTCAATAAGAAAATGAATTAGCGTTTCTCCAACTGACATTGCCCTGTTAAATATTAGTTTCACAAATGCACCATATGGGAAATCTGGTTAAGCACTGAGTTGCATGGTAATTGTCTGTTCCAGACGGCTGAGAGAAGTCAAATAGCGCTTTGTTGCGACCACACCGATGGGAACGTTGCTGATTAGTATGCCTTGACGTTTTAACACATGCAAGGACTAAATGGGGACTTTGTTCCATTCGCAACAGTTGATAATTGAATGAATGGCTGTTTAGTCCATCAGAACTTAATACTTGTAGGCTAATAGACCTAATGCGCTTATTTCACTTGAATAAAGTCAAATTTCTGACTTACCAAGTTTGGCTCTCATACTCATGAAGCAACACAGAATATCCGAAAAGAGATGCGTTAGGTCCAGTGAAATTAAGCGAATGGTAAACATCCAAGTTGTATCCCGCGCTGACGCTCAACTGACACCATATGCAAGCGAGAATTGACATCAACTTGTTAAAGCGCCAACAAAGTTTCAAAGATGTTGTCCGCTCCATTTTCTGTTGTTAAATGACTTATTCCAGATGAGTACTTCAAAGTATGTCTGAACAAAATGAAAACACAATCTAAACAAATGCTAAGCACAGAAAAGACGAAAAAGAGCTTTTCTCATCTCCAAGTTTGAGGAGTCACAGGCGGAGAGTCAACCCCTGGCTGTGTCCCGCCTGTTGCGCTCAGTACATCTGCTCGTGCCTAGCCGGAGTCAGCAGCAGCCTCACGGTTAAATATCGTCACGTGAAACTTCTCAAACTTTCTACGCGCTTTGACCCTCTAGAGAGCGCACGAGGAGACTACAAGCTCCCTTTACAGAATAACGTGAGTGCCAGCCAAGATACTTCACACTTGTAAGCCACACCATTAATGTGACAGGCGGGAGACTTATCAAATGGTCGCTAAAACCATTGGCTCGGGGGAAAGGAGGAGGAATGTGTAGGATAAGATAAAAGAATGAAAACATGGGGCTAATTTCTAATTTTCAATATTTCAATATTATAGCAATATTTCAGAATAGTTGTGGTTAATCAGTTCCACAGACTTAGATGGGAGATAATGGATTTAGGCCAATTTGTTACATGACTCGCCAATGGAAACGCAATGGAAATCCCAATACTGATTAAGACATTGTATGTATCCACACAAGGCCGTAGTCATGATGTCAACATTGGGAGGGGGACCAAATCTGTGGTGGGGTCTGTGGGACCCCCAAACAGAATTTCAATACATTTCCTACCATGCAAAAAGTATTATTAAACATCACAAACAAGTCTTAGTTAAGTCAGTCAATTAGGGTACTTTTGACGGACATAGGCATGGAATGGATGGATTATGAACCCCTGGGCACAGATGCCCCCCCCCCCCTCCTCCAGATAGAGGGGTCCTGAGGCATTCTCCCACGGAAGATTTTTTTTTTAAAATGACCCTTTAAATGATGACTTCTGGAGCAACTTCACACAGAGGCTTGGACTTCAGGGCCTCCTGAGCTCTTGGGCCCAGTAAGCCCATTCAGTAGTCCATCCCTGGACCTGTGGTATGACTCCATTTGTCTTCAAAATGTATACTTAAAAAGACATTACAAACTAGAGTATCTTTGTTAACCTCTATATTACACAGAATGTGGTTCTTTCTTTTACTTATTACTTACACCTGAAGATTTTTTTTAAACTAAGGCTTAGACTCATAGGTTTGGATCTATAGCCTAATAAGATTTTGTCTTTTAATTTAGATTTTATTATGCTGGCGGCTAATCACACAATTTTAACGTAGTTAGAAAGGGACAGGATTCAGGAATAGGCTAGACAGGCCCCTCTTCTGTCTGACTCACCTCATGTTACCCCCTGCATTATAGACTGGCTTCTGACAGAAATGACGTTTTGTGCCAACATGTAGAAACACTTGGCATACAGCCTTTAATTGGTGAATGGAGGTGCAAATTCCTTTCTTTGGTTATTGTCCGTGATTCACATTAACTGTAGGCTATCACTGCCAGTGCATTGTAAAAGTTTTTTTCAACTTGTGTGCCCGCGCCACATTTGATTCCTACGTTTTGCCTGCATGGATGCGCGGTTGAGTGCGCAGCTAAATAATATGCAAGATGCAACAACCATTTCTAAGAGCCCTATAAACGGCAATTTCTGGCATTACTACTAGAATGCATTATTTATGTTGAAGTATATATACTTTTTTGATCCCGTGAGGGAAATTTGGTCTCTGCATTTAACCCAATCGGTGAATTAGTGAAACACAAACAGCACACAGTGAGGTGAAGCACACACTAATCCCGGCGCAGTGAGCTGCCTGCTACAACGGCGGCGCTCGGGGAGCAGTGAGGGGTTAGGTGCCTTGCTCAAGGGCACTTCAGCCGCGGCCCACTGGTCGGGGCTCGAACCGGCAACCCTCCGGTTACAAGTCCAGAGTGCTAACCAGTGGGCCACGGCTGCCCTTGAAAAGACATGTCTGCCCTGAAAGACATGTGAAAGAAATGAATGACACAGGCTTGCACAAATCCATCATTTAAAATAAAACGTTTCACTTTCGCTATCATTGCGAGAATAGGCTACAATGGAAAATGTTTCAAAGTTCCCTGTTTCAAAGCTCCAAAAATGTATGGGGTTCTTTAGCCTGTGCTACACCTTTCCAACAAGTTTTGTGAAAATTGTACCGCTTTTGCGAAATTGTTGACAGCCCTACCTCACCGCAGTAGGGTGCAGTAAATGGAAGCTTTTAAAGTAACACCAAATAACTTTTCCTCTGTCGCACCATGCTATTTGTTTATCCAGCAACGGCTTTGCAAATAACGATGTCCATAGACAAGGTAGAATATGTTATGAAATTACGATGTATTGCGACATCATGCAAGTCAAATTTGTAGTTTCTTATGTCTCATTCCATTGAACTACAAATCCGCTACCCGATCTGGCAAACTTACATAGTGCATAGTGCATAGTGTTATAGCCGATAGAGGGCCGCGAAGCGAATGCAGAAGTGCTGTTCACCCTGTTACGAGTTGATGAACCATGGAAACAATTTTGGAAACATTATTTTAAGGTACAAAAAACTCTTTGGTGTTGCTTTAATAGCGCACGCCACTAACGAAAAACGGAAAACCACCAGGACAAACCACTCAGGGGTGTAGGCTACTCTGGAACCATCACTAGGTCACTAATTTGTGCGTTATTTACGTTTGACTACATTTCAGATGGTGGTGCGTGTTGGTTTCCTGTAGGCCTATAGCGTTTTTTTCTTTCTTTATTTTTCTATGTCCGTATATTGGGGGGGACATTTTAGTCATATTTGAATATTGGGGGGGGGGGGACACGTCCCCCTCAATGTCTATGCTGACTATGGCCCTGTATCCACACCATACAATAGTGTCACTAACCATTTCCCTTGCAGAATAGTCTATCAATATGAAACATTTATGAGTGCCTCATGACTGAGATAAACTGATGCCCTTCAGCAGAATCCCACTAACACACACACATTTCCTTATTCAGTGAATACCAGAAACAATACCAGAGAACAATCTCCCACTGAGTCTGGCGGCAGCCATAATGCAGATGTGGACCGAAAACTGAGTAGTGTTTCACCACCCGAGCCCAGAGACAGACGTGTGCCTTGTGTAATCTAAACACTGGTGTGTGTGTGTGTGTGTGTGTGCGTGCGTGCATGCGTGCGTGCGTGTGTGTGTGTGTGTGTGCGTGCGTGCGTGCGTGTGTGTGTGTGTGTGTGTGCGTGTATGTCCAGTCACTCAACTAGGCTATGTGAATGTGTTATCCATCTTTCAATACCTCTCGAGATGTTTTTAATCTCTCTGCATTGCTGCTGGGAAGAAGTAACAGAGGTCTCTTTAATGACTGTGAAAGCGCATGTGTTCTATCGCTGCCAGCCAAAGAAAAATAATGAATTTTCAATGCAAACTTGTTGACTTTTATCCCATCTACCCAGCCATCAATAACAAAGTCTGTCTCCATTTTCCCTGATAACCATGATACGGGTTGACAGGCTGTTATACTCCAGTCCTCTGTAAAGTTCTTGTCAATGTTCCTCTTCATGCATGAGTACGAGAGTTTCTTCAGTTGCTGCTCCCAGTGTAAAATGAGTTGATGAAAATGTCATTGTGTAAACACTCTCTCTCTCTCTCTTGTCTCTCTCTCACTCTTACTCTCTCTCTCTCTATCCTCCTCTCGGATGTAATTGTGCAAATTAGCGGAAACCGCCTGTGGGGTCCACTGAGGCAGGGGCAGAAATTGAATTTGGGCATAAGGAAATAACTTCATGTTCTGCCCATACACATACACGCATGTACACAAACACACATACACAAACACACAACTATACATACACAACCACACATACACAAACACACATACACAACCACACATACACGAACACACATACACAACCACACATACACAAACACACATACACAAACACACAAGCACACATACACACATTCACAAACACACGATACACAAACACACAACCACACATACACAAACACACACAAGCACACACACACAAGCACACATACACAATCACCACACATACATATCTTTCCCATTCACACACCCTGAAATAGCCAACATACAAGCACACACACACAGAAACACAGACAAAAGCTCAGATACACACAAACATACAAAGGCGACCTGAAGTCACTCCTTGTTTGGTCAAACAGTCTTTGCAGTTCAAACCTCTCTGTGCTCTGCTCACACACACACACACACACACACACACACACACACCCTGGCCCCCAGGACACATATATCTCAGTCACTGTTGTTTGTTGGTAGATAATGTGATACCTGACTGCACAAGGCTGAGTTGCTTGCACAGACAATGCCCAACAAACTGCAACATTCATAAGTTGGTAGTTGCTTGGTGCAGTCCATAGAATGTCCAGAAAACCAACTTCCTGCTCCAGACTGCCCAGACAACACAGTAATTGAAAATAATGACTTTAGGACATTCTTAGGAGTTTGTTGTCATCTGTTGAGGCAGTGTCCAAGCACATTCTGCAGACAAATATACACACAACAGCACATGAATGTAATGTCATCATATGACCAGGGCATAATTAGCGTTTTTCACAATGTACCTCGTACTTTTACTTGTGGTATGAATGACAGAAAGCTAAGCTTTTAATGAAAGAAAAAAAGTATTTTTAGTTCAGTATATGAAAATAGCAATTGCTGATTCATTCACAGCAAGTTGACATTCTCTGCCAGAGACATAGTCTGAAAGGCTATTGTAATATTCCATTCATCTCTATCTCTATCCCTCTCTCTCTCGCCCTCGCTCTCTGCCCTGGAGGTCAGGGCATTCCAGTGGATGCACGCCAGCCTTTCCCCATCAGTGTCCTCCATAACACTGACCAGATGGTTCGTAATTCTACCACAGCTTTCTGCACTTACTTGAGCCATTTCATGATGAGAATTAAGCCACTATTTAATTACATAAATGGCCATTACTGAGCTAAGGGATTATGTAGATTCAGATAAACAAATAAATTGTGACACAGTTCACAGAGATATTACACAGTGTTGCTGCATGGTCCTCGGCGATGAAAAACTCCCATATTAAACATTTAATGTTATCTGAAATATTAAGACAAAAGATAAAGGACTCACAGAACATAAAAGAGAGAACATAAAAGCAAAAGGTCACTGTTATCTCAACAGCAACATAAAATTCACTGGAATGTTACCTATCATGGCATTTGCATTTACAGAAACCTGATAGAAAACATGCTGTGTTTGATGGACGTGGCTCCATGTTATGTAGGGTTTTATTGCCATGCTAAAATGCTGATCTCCCCAGGTAAGGGTCCGGCTCTCCACATGGTCCCTGATGACGCTCCTCAACTCAAAGTCTGGGACAGTAAGGGAGCTGGCAGGGGGGGTGTGCGAGAGATGAATGAAGCAATTAGTTTAACCTCTTGCCCCTTGTCTGGGGAAGAACAACCCTTCCTCCTCCACCACCTTCCTTCACCATGTCCATCTCCACCTCCACCCCTTACTTCATTTACCTCCACCCGTCAACCCCCACCGATCTCTGGCATGGCTCACTTTATCAACCCCACATCACAGGCGCAAATTAAAGGGGGTTTAGCAACACTTGAAGTCATGAGAGCACGTTGGCAGTGTGCATTAGTGGCTGCAGCCTCGTGCCCACCCAGTTTCTTACAGGCCTGGCACACTCAGTCTTTCCTCCTATTTAAAACTAGCGACAGACGTGGAAAAATAACTAGCTGTGTTTCTCAGTTTTAGGAGAAAATTCCAAAAAATGAGTAGGACGGTTATTATGATTCACTCCCCACTGCGTTAAGAACATGAGTCGCCAAAGAAATCTTGACACCAGACCAAAGAAATGTAGCTCTGAAAACAGCCTTCTCTTAGTATTTTCTTTTAAAATCTATTCTGTATGTATGCCCATTAATGAAGTCCCCAACCAAAAAGAGAGCTTGAACTTCCTGGAGTTCCAGTGATGAAAGCAAAAGGAAAGCGGCTCTGTCACTCTGTTGGCTTTTTCCCATTGCGAGCGAGAAAACCACATGGCTCTCAAGGGGACCATAAAGAACCGCTACTGAATTGTATCCCGAGCCACAACTCAAAGCTCCCAGCCTGAGTCTCAGGGTTAGGTATGTCCATGTGCTGGGAGAGCTGAGGTCGAACAGTGCTCCAACTGAAGTGCTCCATTCACATACAAATAGTTTTAGAAGACTGATCTAATTTCTTTCGAATGTACAGTACATCCATCTATCACGTCTGGTGTCGCCAGTTCCATTGATTATAGTGGAAGCTAATTGTTGTAGCCTGCCTATAAATCAGACACAGATCTCACAGGAGTCTCAGTGGTTGGTAGGCAGGCAGTGTCCATAAATCGTCCATACTGTGGTAGGGGCTCTATATCTTTC
>NC_055958.1:6616502-6619002 GCF_018492685.1 Alosa sapidissima | reverse complement strand
ACGCACAGAAGAGATGTGGTCTGCTGGTGGTTGTCAGCATATATTTTCTTTTCTCCCCCCAAGCTTCATATGGATATGGTTATATGTTTAATACATATGGTTATCTGGAAGACATCAAAACGATATGGAAGAAGTTGCTGAAGCCATTACACGGTAATTCATATAACCCTCAACCCACTCAAATGTATTGCAAATAATCCCCCGAGTGTCATTACGCCATCAAAATAAGATATATTTAAGCAATTGGAAATTGGACGGTGATTCCAGATCTGAGCATTTGAGAAGTAAAGGTGACAGGCCATTTTACAGCAGAAGGAGGCTGTGGAGGAGTGCAGACGACTGGGAGATCCCTGTTAGCACTGGCTGAGTGTCAGCACTTTCTCCACAGGCAGGAAGGGGGACTGGCTGTGTGGGGTTTACTAATGAGTGACTTATCTATGACCTTTTTGTGTGCCACTCTCTCTATGCGCGGCAGGCAGACCACAGGATCCTTCCTGACACACACACACACACGCTGAGGACCGAAACACCAACGTCTCCGTGCCTCCACACGACCTCAACTTCCCCCTCACTGTTGGTTAACAGTTACAGCACATTGCATGTCTTTGAATAGCAAATCATGCCCTGTCAACTATCCCCCCCCCAACACACACACACACACTTCCACATGTGCGCTGTGTTTGCACCATGTTCGGTATCATCTAACATAAGTGGTAGTCTTGTACTGGTATCTTTTTTTACCCTCCTGACAGTGTACACTTGAGAATGGTGCATTCGAGCGACCCCCACGCCCTTATGTGTGTGTGTGTCTGTGTGTGTATGTGTGTCATCCGTTGATCTCAGCCGCTGTGCTTTGTTGTTGCTGAGAAAGGTCAGGTTGGACAACCAACGCGCAATGATATTCGTGGCAATTTTCTTGGCAGATTTATTGACAGGAAAGCCCTTCACGACAATGACCGTAAATTGCTTAAAGAGAAATGTAAAAAAAAGCAATAAGAGAAACTGCATTAAGATGTACTTTCATAACATTAATATGCAGGTCACATACCAAGACAAAGTCCCACAGAGTTAATCTATATGAATCATGAATAGATATATTTGAGAAGAAATCTAACGAGACAGTGCTGTGTTAAAGTAAATACAAAAAACATAATCCTTGGCTATATGACTTCACAAAGGCAAATTGACAGGCATTTGAGTTCAATTTAAAAAA
Source organism: Alosa sapidissima (assembly GCF_018492685.1). Classification (NCBI taxonomy): domain Eukaryota; kingdom Metazoa; phylum Chordata; class Actinopteri; order Clupeiformes; family Clupeidae; genus Alosa; species Alosa sapidissima. The sequence goes on along the minus strand of NC_055958.1, from coordinate 6,617,789 downwards.
CGACTTCTTGACATCTTCTCCTTCCTACTCCAAATGCAAATTGCGAGGATTTGCCTTTACAGATATAAGCTAAGCTCAGGAGAGCAGCATCCCCCAAAACTCTCCAGCTCCACGTCCCTTATTAATGTTTCGTCAGTTTGCATGTGCAAATGTTCTCTGTGGGTTCCGGTGATCTGGGTGAAGTGCTTTCAGATGAGAATTTTCAAGAGCTCCCGACTTGACCTGTGGCTACGGTGTGTTGGGCTGGCCCTGACCAAAACACCCGGCAAAGATCAAAATGACGCATAAATAAACGCGCGCTTGACAGCTTGGTGTGAAAAGGACAAACCTGTACAGATGCTCCAGTTTCATATCAGCCTGACACACACACAAACAAAGGAAAGGAGCGCAGAACACACAGAGGGGAGCCGACAGCAGAACTCTCCATCTCTACTGCACCCACCTAACATATTTAGGACTAAGTGTTCTGATGCTGGAAGTTGTTTACAGGCTTGCGCGATCCAGTGCTCCATCAACGGCTCCTGCTCGGGGCCAAGCTCCCCAAGCGGCTCCAGCTGGCGTGAACTGACCACACAAGGTCAGAGTCTTAACTGCCTCTCCAGCATACCCATTAAGGGCATCGCTGCATTGTTGCATTGTTATCAAAAGCACAGCGCATAAATCAATTCTCAGGTTCTTGCTAATTCATCATTTGTAAAACTTTTGGGCAGCAGAACAGAGCTCTTTTATTTTGTGTTATTTATTTATAACAACAACAAAAAAATACAAAAAAATTATTGTTTACTATCGAAGCCCTCAAGACACTGTTTGTAGAAAACTGGGACATTCAGGTTGAACTTGAATATTTGATAATGGATTATATAAAGGTTTGTGTTACTACAGATAATTATGATTATATATTTACCCCGACGCTTTATTGATAAATAACACTGTCATCTCCATATATATCACACCTGCTTATTAATTTTATACTATGCTGAGGGATTGTACTGGTCTCAGTCTGTCTTTTATAATTTATTTCGTAACAGCACAGCACAAATTTGCCAAAGCATTATTCATTCGAATGTTCATTAATTATGCAAATGAGCTGCAATTAACTAATCTGTTCATAAGACGCCATTTGCATGTTAATGAACTGCATGCTTGTGACATTATTTAATTGGGTAGATAGGTACATTAAATGCACAGTGTGGGTAGAAAATCTCCTACCGACACTGCAGTGAAAAGCTAATTCCTCTGAAAATGTCTGCACAGACTAATAATACTCTCAGGGAGAAAGATGCCAGG
>NC_055958.1:6561502-6611502 GCF_018492685.1 Alosa sapidissima | reverse complement strand
CTCCCCGCCCCATTCCACTCCAACTGCCCCTGAAGCCCCCTGCTATTGCCACTGTCACACACACACACACACACACACATACATACACACGCACACATACACACACACACACACAGGATACACCTCTTCAGCGCTCCGCCTGAGCCCCCACTTTCACCGCCTGACAGCCGTCAAATCCGCAACACCTCACATGACAAGTGGTGTCAGATAGCGCTGCTGCCGGTGTGACGTGTGACATTCAGCCGGGCGCATTTACCGCTGGGGTGGATCGCAGAGCTGCTGAGTTGCCGCACCCACTCCACACACACACACACACACCACACACACACACACATACATACAAACACACTCCCACACACACAGGCACAACGACTCACTTCCTCTTCTCGTTGACACCTCACACACACACACATACTGTATGTCGAGGCCACTTTAAGCCATTTCTCGTCCAAAAATGCATCTTTCAATTTGTCTCTCTTTCTCTCTCTCCCTCTACTTAGACCCTAAACTCTCTCTCTTTCTCTCTCTCTCTCTCTCTCTCTCTCTCTCTCTCTCACACACACACACACACACACATACAAACACACACACACATTTTCACTGAGTTCTCCTTTTCTAGTCTGCTAACTTCTCTCACAAACTTTATCTTTCTATTGTTGAGAGGCAAAGAAAGTGTTCCAAAGCCACTGAGCCATGGTATATGGTGGCATATGTACAAACCCTTCCCTGTGGTTTCTCACTGCCGCACGTCTACACTGCCATGCAGTGCGCACATGTCTCAGTCGCACATCACTTTCTGATGTGCACAAGCGATCTGAAAACCATCCTTTCATGGCTATTTTTGGGGGGTCTAGAGGAGGAAGCGTGAATAATTAAAAGCCATCAATCTGTTCCTTGTTTGGGACCATGACCTCGGGCTTTGGCTACGTTATTGTCATCTCGAAATCTCATTCCAGTTGCCACAACAGAACCGTAAACAGGAACTATATGATGGGCGTGCAGAGAGCAACAGACATGTTCTACAGATTCTTTTTCTGACGTGTTTTCTGACATGTTTTCTGACGTGTTTTCTGACGTGTTTTCTGATGTGTTTTCTGATGTGTTTTCTGACGTGTGTTTTGTTGTTTTAAATATGGGCAAGCACCGTTGCGGTCATTTCACCAGGTGTTCCTGCTGTATTCATTCCAAGTCAGTAATGCAGTTTAGCTATTTGTTGTGAGGCGTGTTGCCAGTTTGCCCTTATAAAGGATAAATACACACCATTTAGAGTCTCTTCCCACCTCTCACGCTCTCTTCCTCTCTCTCACGCTCTTTATCTCTCTTCATCTCTCTCACTCTCTTCCCCTCTCTCTCTCTCTCTCTTTCCCTCTCTGTAACTGCAGTGAAAGCGACTGATTCGATAAAAAGCGAGGGAGCAGCTCATTGCATTACTAAAGACGGCAATGTCTGTACAAGACGAGCCACGCGACACTGTGGGGCCTTTCACAGGAGGGAGAGAAAGGGGACTATTTCAGAGGCTTGTTCTTTTTCAGTGAGGATTAAGCTGGACAAAGATGGCCTTCATGAGGGCTTCCCCCCTCTATTTAAAGGATGCCACAGGCCTCACAATACACAAACAAACAAAACAGACAGTTAAAAATGCAGACATTTATCAAAATATCACTAATTTACAAAACACAAAATGGTTCTTCATATTTAAACTTATATACCAGATTCACTCTACCAGACTGGGAAACATTTAACACATAACAAAGTGCTGACGGTGAATTTCAAATATAGTTTGTTGACATGTTTGTGTTCATTTGTGCATGGCATATGTTTCTCATAGGTCAGTTGGGACACATAAATCAAGGCTAGATTTCCAGGTGTTTTGGTCTGTGTGTGAGATGTGTGCTCAAAATACAGCTACACATGTTGGTGGTTATCCTGTCAAAACTAGTGCAAATGACAGGCAGGGGGTTCTGGCTAGCTCCCAGCAGGTTTCTACAGTCTGCAGCAAAACAGCCAGCAAAACTAGCTAGCCTCTATTGCATGTGCCATTTCAAACACTGTATTACACTGATCTAATTTCAGCGACAATTTATTGCAATTTGATCAACAGCCTAAACACAAGCCTATGTGTTTGTATACTGTTTACCATGCTGGCAAATAGAATCAGCAATCCAGTAAGAAATCAAGCATCCCTTATTTAGATACTGTATTGACTGTGTGCATTAGGGTACATACTATTTCAAGCATGAAAATGCATGGGTAACACTTTACAATAACTACACACAATTCATCATTTATTAAGCCTTTGTTACTTATTAGTTAATGGTTTCTTCATCATTAGTAATTTCTTGTTCATACATAATTTATCATCAGTAAAGCATTTCTTCACACAATTATAAATGGTTTGTTCATAAATAAGCCTATCCAAAAAATATGTTTGTAAGTACATGATTTATACTTAATAAGTAATGAAACAACCATTTGAAATGAAATAATTTTCTTATTATAAACCAGTTGCAAACTATTACAAAATGCTTTGTTCATCATTTGTAAAGCATTGTTCCTATGTTAATTCTTATAAATAAAGTATTTGTACACACAGTTATAAATGTTTGTTCATAGTAAATAAGCCTATATCTAAAATATGTTTATAAATTATTATTAATACTTAATAAATGTTGCAATAATATTTTGTTGATTAAGTAATATTTCCATTATTTAACAGTTGTTACATACACATGCACTAATGATTAGTTAGGGTGAGGATACATATTTTATAAACCACTTCCTAATACTATAATTCATGATTAACTCAGGAGTTACAAGTGGTTAGTTAATGATATTTTGTGAGCTTATCTAAAGTGAGGACTTTCTATAACCTGACTCTCGCCAGATGAATTTTGTTCCGCCTAGCTCAACTCATCCATCTGGGACCAATCCATTGGAGTGTTGCTTCAGAAGGCTGGGCCTAATCAAAAAATGCTTGCATATGATTGAATAAGCCACTTGTCCGTCATCTATTGACATGCTACTTCAACCACTCACATCGAAGCCAACCCGTGACGCTGATAACAGTCTCACAGTCGCTTCTACGCTATGTCACATCTATGAAACTTCCGCCCTGCGTCCTGATGGGCTGTACCATAAAATCGGTTGCAGAAATCACTCTCAATGGAAGAGGTCCCAGATGGATGTGAGTGAAGCTAGGCGGAGCTAGGCGGAGCTAAGCGGAATGAAATTCATCTGGCGAGAGTCAGGTTAGACTTTCTATGCCTTGCAACACATTTTCAAATGAGTTGTAAAGATTACATTCACATTCATTCATTTAGCAGACAAGCGACGTACACATGTCAATTAAATTGAAGGCCATTGACATAACAGTGAAAACCGGGAATCGAACCCCCAACTTTTCAGGCTACTGCATGCTAGACCTGCTCCTTATCCACTACACTACCTTGGCCCAGATAGAAACCCCTACAACTATGCAAGATTTTCTCTTTTCTTCTACTACACACTGTTTTTAAACATCTGTAAACTATTATTAAATGCTGTATTCTTGATTTGCAAAGAATTATTCCTACATTAATTCTCATTTGTAAATCATGTTTACACACAGTTAAAAATGGTTTGCTCATAGTAAACATTATCTATATTATATTTTTGAATTGACTGTTGTAATACCACTGGGCAGAGGTAGTGTAGTGGATAGGGAGCTGAGTTAACATGCAGTAATCCATGAAGTTGGGGGTTCAAACCCCGGCGTCCACCTTGCCCTTTAATTTCATTGACATGTGTAAGTCGCTTTGGGTGAAAGTGTCGGCTAAATTAATAAACGCAAGTGTAAACTTTATAACTCATTTGTAAATGTGTTGCAAGGCCAGTGACGGACTGGACGGTCTGGCATTTGGGCAGATGCCAGAAAGGCTGCGGCCTCTCGTGGGCCGTTTGGGCCGGCGGCATGATCGTCGGGTATGCGCGGCCCCTTTCATCCTGTTCATTACATTACATTACATTACATTACATTACATTACATTTGGCTGACGCTTTTTTAACCAAAGCGACTAACAACATGGTAAACAGTAAGTTTTAGAACAATTCTCACAATTTTAGGACAGTTTAAAAAAAAAAATAAATAAAAAAAAAAAACACATTAGAGTACAGTAAGAATAAGTGCGTCGGTGAGTGCTGTATTTTAACAGTTACTTGTCAGTTTAACGGCTGGTGAGTGCTAGGATCAGTAAGACTTGTTGTAAGTGTTGCTATGAGAGTAGATGTTCTCTAAAGAGCTGGGTCTTCAGGAGTTTTTTGAAAGTGGAAAAGGATGTCCCTGCCCTTGTAGGAACTGGCAGTGTGTTCCACCAACGAGGAACAACAGATGAGAAAAGTTTGGATTGGCTTGAGCGTACCGGTGGTAGAGCTAGACGTCGTTCGTCAGAGGAGCGCAGCGGTCTGGAGGTAGTGTAAGTCTGTATGAGGGCATTCAAGTAGGTGGGAGCAGAACCGGAGACTACTTTGTAGGCAAGCGTTAGAGACTTGAATTTGATACGGGCCGCCATAGGTAGCCAGTGTAGCTGGATGAGCAGCGGGGTAACATGTGCCCTTTTGGGTTGGTTGTAGACCAGGCGCGCCGCCGCGTTCTGGTTCATCTGAAGTGGTTTCACTGCGCAGGCTGGGAGACCTGTCAGGAGGGCATTGCAGTAGTCGAGTCGTGAGATGACTATTGCCTGAACCAGAAGTTGGGTAGCATCTTGAGTCAAGTAAGTCCTGATTTTCCGTATGTTGTAGAGTGCGAAACGGCATGACCGGGCGACTGAGGTAACATGATCTGAGAAGTTTAGTTGGTTGTCGAGAACAACTCCAAGATTTCTTGCAGTCCTGGTCGGTGAAACAGACAGGGAGTCAAATTTGATGTTGATGTCGTGGTGTATGGTAGGTTTAGCTGGGATGACCAGCAGTTCAGTCTTTGAGAGGTTCAGCTGGAGGTGGTGTGCCTTCATCCATGTAGCTATGTCTGAAAGGCAATCTGAGATCCGTGCTGAAACCAGGGGGTCGTCAGGTGGAAAGGACAGATAGAGCTGTGTGTCGTCTGCATAGCAGTGGTATGAGAAGCCGTGCGAACGGATAATCTGTCCCAAGGAGGTGGTGTAGATAGCAAAGAGGAGGGGGCCCAGCACTGAGCCCTGGGGGACCCCTGTGGTGAGATGGTGAGGTGCAGATAGCTGACCAAGCCATGATACGTTAAACGAGCGTCCTATGAGGTAGGATTCAAACCAGGAGAGAGCAGCTCCGGAGATTCCCATGTCAGCGAGTATAGAGAGAAGGATACGGTGATTAACCGTGTCAAAGGCAGCCGAAAAATCAAGCAGAATGAGTACTGATGATCGAGCGGTCGCCCTGGCTTCTTTTAAGGCTTCTGTTACAGACAGCAGAGCCGTTTCGGTAGAGTGGCCGCTTTTGAACCCAGACTGATTTGGATCCAGAAGGTTGTTCTGTGAAAGGAAGTCAGAGACCTGTTTGGAGACTGCTCGTTCAATGTCTTTGGATAGGAAAGGCAGTAGTGAGACAGGGCGGTAGTTCTCGACTTGAGCAGGGTTGAGAGAAGCTTTCTTAAGTAACGGTGTTACCCGGGCCATTTTGAACGCTGTTGGAAATGTGCCGGAGGTTAGCGAGGCATTGATCACATGTGTGATAGCTGGAGCGATGGTCGGGCTGATGGACTGAAGTAGGCTCGTAGGTATAGGGTCCAGCGAGCATGTGGTAGGACGGCTGCATGTCAGGAGTCTGGACACTTCACTCTCGGAGAGAGGCGTGAATGCTGAAAAAGATGTTCCAGCAGTCCCTAGAGGTTGTAGGAGTCAGATGCGTATCTGAGTCAGATGCGTTGAGTGGGCATGTAGAGAATTGACTGCTGATTGCCGCCACTTTGTTTGAGGGTATCTGCAGTAAGGCTGGATGGAGGAGGAGGCAGCTGAGGGTTGAGTAGCGATTTGAAGGTTGAGAAAAGTTTTCGAGTGTCTGTAGCACTGTTGATTTTGTCATTGTAGAAAGCAGTCTTAGCAGCAGTGATGCTGGCTGATAAGGAGGTCAGGAGTGTCTGGTAGTTTTTGAGGTCGTCAGCTAGTTTGGATTTGTTCATTGTAGGCCTACATTATCTCTCGGCCCACTATAAAGCGTCAATAAGCCAAATGCCTTTAAGTCAGCTATTTATCTCTAACTTCTTCTCTAAACTGATCAGTATTTATACCAGATATGAGTCTCTATACTACCATCATGGTGACCCTCAATATTTACATCAGTCTACATTCTTTTGTAGCCTTATTCAATCAAATGTTTAAAAAGTGCATTGTTTGAAATCGAAATACAATAAATATGCCTGTATGTAGGCTATCTTTTATTTTATTATTGGTTTACAAAAGTTATATGAAGCAATGACTTCTGGGAATTTCAAAACCGAATGCGTCTGTGTGTTAGGAGGTTGTTGGAAGTTGAAAGCTGAAAGATACCAGAGTCTGCTGAGGTTAAACTATGAGTATGAAACTATGAATCGAGGAATTAAGCGTCAGAAGGGAGGAGCGGAGAAAAAGAGAGAGAAATCCAGGAAATTACTGTTGGCTGACAGTGAAAAATGTTAGCACTGCTAGCACTGCTAGCACCAATGTTCAAGACACTGAGCAAACAGACCAGGGGCAGAGAGTGAGACAGGAGGACAGTGAGGAAGAGGAGGAAGAACAAAATGAGCAAGAGGAGGATGATGTTGAATCTGACATGAATGAATGTATGGAACTGGCAACCAACACTGACTGTGGTGGATTAGCAGAAGCAACTATTGGGACCAATGCTGCAGGAGGGAGTGTCGCGACAGACACAGTAAGTGTATCTACTTCATTGGATCAGATCAATTATTTCAGTCGGCCAAACTCCACTACAATGGACATGTTTTTCAAATTCCAAATTCCAAATTCTGTCATCGAGGCTATACGCCAGCTTATTAAGGAGAGGCTATCTTCTGAAGTCACCCAAGCCCAAATGTATTCCGTACAAATTGATACAACACAGGATTTGACAGCTAGAGATCAGTGCAGTGTTATTGTCCGCTATGTCACTGACACTATCCACGAGAGGCTCTTCGCAGTTGTTCAGTGTCAATCCTCAACAGGAGAAGACTTTCTGAACCTGCTTAAACAAACGCTGGAGTCTTGCGGCATAGAGATGAAGAATTGCATAGGGAATTCAACTGATGGAACCGCTAATAAGGGACATATAAGGGGTTCTCTGCTTGGCTGTCCAAAGAGTCTCCAGGCCAGGTTCATGTTTGGTGCTACGCCCATGTACTAAACCTGGTTATGTCCGAGACCACAAGTGTCGTTATAGCTGCAGCATCACTGTTTAACCTATTAAATGACATTGCAGTGTTTTTCCGTGACTCTTATCAGCCAGGACCCCAAACAGAGAAGGATTTCTTTGATAGGCGAGACGCGCTGGTCTTAAAAAGATGCTGCCCTGACGAAGATTTTTGGATTGTTTAACAAACCAGACAGTGGTTTATATGTGGCACTTGTGCACACATTGTTTCAGATACAGGACAACGCACGCTTCACAACACAAGCGCACGCAAAGGCGCGCACCTACGTGGAGGCACTGTTTTGACCGCACAGCTGTTCCTGCGCATTTTTGCACTGACCGCACCTTTATCAAAGTACCTCCAAACCAGCGGCATGGATCTCTTGAGTGCCCATTGAATGGTTAGGGAAACACACCAGCAACTCAAAAACTTTGTGCGAGATTTTGATGCTGTCAAAGAGGCCGCAGACAAGTTTGTGGACTGGACAAACTCAAAGTTCGAAAGTGAGGATGCTGAGGTAGAGGTAATGGACACATTGCCGGAAAAACGCCATAAAAAAAAGAAGGCAAAAGTCTGCTGAAGCACTGGCCAACACCGACGCATTGGTGGACTACAGAATAAAAGGTACACAACATAGTTCTGGATACCGCAACCAACTGTATGCATCGTCGGTTCCTTCAGCACGGAGAATTGTATGCCGATCTAGCATGCCTTGATCCTCGGAATTTTCCCCTCATAAAAGATAATAAACTGCCCCCAAATGCACTTCAAAACATAAATAAAGTAAATGTCTGCTTAAATTCAGTGAAGATGCTACAGTCGACAATCTACAGTCGGAATTGACACACCTTGCTACGCACTGGGACAGCCTGAAAAAGTCTCCTCTAAACGAGTACACAGTCAGAGCGTCGGACTTTGATGATGCCGCGGAGCTAGAGGAAGATACAGAAATAAACCTGGTGAGCAAGAAATGTGCTACCTGCAAGAATTCTGCAATCTGCTGTTATTTCCTTCTCCAGCAGTTAAACCTATTTACCTGTGCCTACAACAATATATGGTCAGCATATAAATTCCTACTAACGCTGTCATGTACTCAAGTGGCATGCGAACGGAGTTTTTCCACGCTTAAATTCATCAAGAATCGCCTAAGGACACAATTGTCACAGGATAATTTGGAGGCCTTTATGCTGATGGCGACAGAGAAAGAGGTCCTGATGAACTTGGATGCTGATGACGTGAATGACAGGGTTGCGGAGAAGAGCAATCTCCTTCGCACCTTGTTAACTGCATGACGTTAATTAGGCTAAGACATGTTTGTGGAGCGGCTGCTCTGATGATAGGCTATTCTTTTTTCATTTTCATATTTCATATTGCATTCATTTTTTTTGAGTTGTGCATTGATATATCCATGTTCTTGGTTCAGTCTTTATGCATATTAAAGTTAGAGTTCAACACCAATGGGGCTACAAACGTGGTGTTATTTCCGTGCATGTGAAGTTATATCTGTGTGTTGCGGGCACGTGCACCCCATGTGGGCCGCTGGTTGGTGAAAATGCCAGGGCCTTTTTTTAATCCCAGTCCGTCACTGTGCAAGGCATAAAATGTCCTCACTTTAGATGAGCTCACACAATATCATTAACTAACCACTTGTAACTCCTGAGTTAATTATGAATTATAGTATTAGGAAGTGGTTTATAAAATATGTATCCTCACCTTTTACACCTTTTATTTAACAACTGTTAAATAATGGAAATATTACTTAATCAAAAACATATTATTGCATCATTTATTAAGTATTAACAATAATGTATAAACATATTTAAGATATAGACTTATTTACTATGAACAAACTATTTATAACTATTTATGTGAACAAATGCTTTACTGATGATAAATTAGAAATTACTAATGATGAACAAACCATTAACTAATAAGTAACAAAGGCTTAATACATGATGAATTGTGTGTAGTTATTATAAAGTGTTACCAATGCATTTTTTACCCCAAGTCAACTTAATTATAAATGAATATAGTTTATATTGCTATAAATACCATTAGGCTCATTAAACACATGTGCCTATAATTTCACTTCTAAACATAATTAACTAGTCAAAGCAATGGCATGTTCTGTCTTCTCACTTGGAGCTGTTTGCTCCTCTGTGGTAAAATTCATTAGAAGTGTTATCACAATACGGTTACTTCCTGGAGATAATGTAATCAAAGGACGTCACTCGGAGCCATTCTGGTGGTCCTTTTCCTTGCCAGGCTGAACTGAAGCCCTGAATCTCTGACGTGAGCATGCAGTGATACACACACACGCACACACACGCACACACACACACACACACACACACGCACACACACACTCACTGAAAACGTAGCTAATCACAGACGGCACCCTCAATTACAAGCCGCACATCAAAGGGCCCCGCTTTTTAACTGCCCCCATTCCTGCGAGACAAGCTGTCCCCCTTTCAAACAGAATCTCAAATCAAGATTGCGAACGACTCAGCAATTACCCAAATTACCTTAACTTCTCAGTCAGTTGACACGCCTTGCAGGGCCCAGTCATCACAGAAATAGCTATCCGCGCTGAGCTGCACTTGATGTATATCATAAATCTTAGAAGTTCATGTGGTTGAGGAAAAGAGAAAGACCATGAGGAGAACAACCCCTGAAACAGTAAACTGGCGGTTATTTTAACAGGACACTTAGCAAAACATCCAACAGGTTAACGGAAACTGAACAACTGAATAAAACTACACCAGGTGCTAATAACTAGCTACAGTATCTGCAGCCACTGCTGCTTGAGTAAAGGCCGACTATGTAGCCCTGGTGCATCTCCAGCCAACATCCTTGAAATCCCTCTGATGTTAGAGGCTAGTGGGACAGCATGGTAATGACTACAGTATGGAATTCATCAGGCAGTTGTCAGTGATTTCATCACCCAGGGGCTCTCTGAACAGCAGTCGCCATGGCACCCATCACCAAAACAACGCTTGTCCTCATGGTGAAAACAGAATTGAGGGTGTGGTTTTGCTGACTCAGCATGTGTTTTAACGTCGGAGCTTTTATCGTACAGCGCTGCTTTCCTCCTCCTTTTCCTCCATGAACCCCCTCCTCCATCATGACCACTCCCTCCCTCCCTCAGCTGTTCCTCCCGGGCTTTAATTATGACACACGTGTTCCCCATTCCGCATCACAAGACGCCCTGTGACAGAGTCATGGCAATCACACACGCAAAGACACATAGTCACACACACACACACACACACAAACACACACACACACACACACACACACATTAGCACAACTCAGCTGTGGGTCAGTAACTCGTCATTCGTGGAGTGGCTGACCGCAGTATCTGGGACTCAGAGCGGAGATCTGTTTGATGTCCCCCTGTGCGCTCCTAATGTTATCCCCAATAAGGAGGTCTGCTTCATGTCAGCAGCAACAGCAATCAGCACAAAAGGAACGGAGTGAGATGAAGAGAGAGAAAAAGAAATGGACACAGTAGAAAAGGGATGAAAGAGAGAAACAGAGAAAGTGGATGGGAAGGGAGAGAAAGACATATATGGGGAGAAAGGGAGTAAGACAGACCACAGAGGAGAGAGGGCAAGTAAGGAGAGAGATGAGAGAGAGATGAGAGAGAGAGAGGGGGAGAGTCTGTCCCACATGTGATGGGTGTGTAGCATTAGGGACCAGGGGCCGTTATATATATGAGGGCAGATCACAGAGCAGTCAACTTCCTATGTGTGTGTGTGTGTGTGTGTGTGTGTGTGCATGCGTAGGAAGGCTTGGGAGTGGTTGGGGGGGGGGTATACTGGGGTCAAGCCAAACAGCGTCCTGCAAAGAGACAGGGTCGCCAGAGCCCAGCGATTGTTTGGGCAACAAACAGCGCGAAGAGAGAGCAACAGGAAGTCCACGAAAGAGGGAGAAGAATGTTGCAGCCAGTCTCAGTGCCTCGGCGACCACGGGGAGCCATGCATCAGCTCGGCCTGACAAGGCCACACATTCTTCAGTCACCTCGCGGCAGGCCCGGGGCTTAAGGCTCTCCTTAGGAGGGGAGACCTCTCAGCTCTCCTCCCTGGCTGCCCACGCTGACCCACATTCCTGGACTTCATGCTGCAGAGGTCCACACTCTTGGAAAGACTAAAAGGCCGTTCACACCAAGAGCGATAACTATAACGATAGCTAAAGGTTGACACCGATGATATCGTTCTTCATGTCGTTATCGTTATAGTTTATGTGTGGACGTTGTCATTCATATGAGTTAGTGCAATACTTTTTGCCGTTATCATTAATAGTTAGTATAGTTCTTGGCAGAGGTGGGAGTAAGTCACACATGTGCAAGTCACAAGCAAGTCTCAAGTCTTAACCTTCAAGTCTCAAGCAAGTCCAGGTCATTTTTGTGACAGTCAAGCAAGTCAAGTCAAGTCAAGTCATAGCCAAATCATTGAAATTCATGATGATTTACCCATGTTTTCATTTTAAAATAAGCTACAATAGGCTAGTTATGAACTGCTGGAGTTTTATTTGTAACAAACAAATAGACAATGCATTCATTCAAGCTACATAGCCTCCACATACATCTGAACGGTTTATAGAATAAGATGAAATGTATACGTATAGTATAAGTATATATACTTTTTTGATCCCGTGAGGGAAATTGCATTTAACCCAATCGGTGAATTAGTGAAACACAAACAGGACACAGTGAACACACAGTGAGGTGAAGCACACACTAATCCCAGCACAGTGAGCTGCCTGCTTCAACGGCGGCGCTCGGGGAGCAGTGAGGGGTTAGGTGCCTTGCTCAAGGGCACTTCAGCCGCGGCCCACTGGTCGGGGCTCGAACCGGCAACCCTCCGGTTACAAGTCCAGAGTGCTAACCAGTGGGCCACGGCTGCCCCTAATATACATATATAATATAGTTATATATATATACCCTAATATAGTATACGAATAAAAATAAATGTATTTCAAGTAGACCTATTATAAAATAGCCTATTATTGTTTCAATATGCCTCAAATATTAGGTAGCCTAAGCTACATCAAATCATGAAAATATATTCAAACAGTTCAAGTTACACCTGTCCTGACCTGTCACATCTCCAGGGAACCAATAATGTTGAAAAAGTGAACTAATCAATCAATCAAACGCTGCCGCCGACGTCACTGCCAAAGTTTGACAAGCGCGACAGTGCAATTGGTTTTAGAAGGGTTTAGGACCGTCAATGCTATATCATATTATACATAAGCCTAACATGTGAAATAAGCTACTTTTCTATGCTGATTGCTGGCAGTTAGCTAGGCCTACTTACTGTTGTTAGCCTACTACTAGGCTGTAACTTATGGAACAGGGACGTGTTTAAGAGTGAGGGAGAAAGAGAGGCGCTTACTTTAGGTTACATTGGCAACATTTTCGCTATATATCAAGATTAAACTTAGACATTTCACACATTTTAACCTAATATGGCGTTAACTAAAAAGGATAATAGATTCAAAGCCAACTCTTAACATGCCTCAAATTTGACGTTATGTTTCTAACACGACTAAGGGACTGTACGATATTTACGGGGGGGGGGGGGGGGGGCTAAGATAATTTTTTAAGCCTTAGGGGAAGGCCCAGGAGAAATCTTTTGGCCTGGGGGGAGGGCCGAGGAAAATTATTTTTTTCCTGATCCATGATATTTTTTTTCCCCCTGATCAATGATCCGTTTTCGATATTTTAAAAGGTTTGTAGGCCAAAACATGATTCACGTTTCTTTGACAGAGTGGGCAAGTCCAAAAAGTCGCAACCCTACCTGAATCTCCCACAACCCCCCTCGTAAGCTTGCAGGTCACCCGCGGTTATGAGTCATAAACAAAATATTTTAATGATATTCGGGTCATTTGCGGGCGGTTAAGAGTTGTGTTCAGTAAAGTTAAGTTAATTAAATATATATTTTCTACAAATAGGCCTACTTAAAATATCATGAGAAGGCTAGCATCAATACAGTAAAGCATCAATACAGTAAAGTCAACAGTAAAGAAGCTGAAGACGCGAGTTAAAATAATAAAGACACCCCTTCAGGAAAAGCGATATAGGCTATGGGAAATATTGGGAAAAGTTCTTAAAGAAGATGACAGTAGTACAAGTTATGGTCTATGTAGGCCTACTACTTGCGCGAAGCCATTTAAAAGTATGACAGCCGAAATTGCAGCCTGCAGGAATAAATGTTATGGCACAGACTACACAGCCATATCTACCGGTATGTATAAGTTCGCGCATGCATAAAAGTTACCTTAGTTTGTTGTGTTTGTGACTTTAAACTGTGGATGTGCTTTAGTAAAGCTTTGTGCTTCATTCAGCATTTTAAACCAGTTCTGTTTTCGAAAGAAAGATGTATGTCCATGGCCAAATCTTATCCTAGTGTTCTAATTCTTGGTGGTTGCATGCGTGTAGTTCTACTGCATAAAGTTTCGCAAATAAATTAGTTTGTTTTACAGAAATGGACTACTGTCACACTGCATGCAGGCTATAACCAAAAGCACACATTTTGTAAATAAGCGGGTCGGATCGTGGGTCGGGTATAATTTTGTCCTAATTAATATTCGCGGTCCGAGTTGCGGTCGGGTTGATTAAAATATCGGGCGAGCCTACCCGTGTGTGTGTATGTGTGCTTATGACATTTGCTGGCCGTTTTAACCTTGTAAACGTCATTTTTCGACCAGTTTTATTTGATTCACGTAGGGGGGAGGGCCTAGGATAATTTTTTTGAACAGGGGGGAGGTAACCTGACTCTCGCCAGATGAATTTCGTTTCGCCTAGCTCCACTCATCCATCTGGGATCAATCCATTGAAGTGTTGCTTCAGAAGGCTGGGCCTAATCAAAAAATGCTTGCATATGATTGGATAAGCCACTTCAACCACTCACATCGAAGCCAACTCTTGACGCTGATAACAGTCTCACAGTCGCTTCTACGCTATGTCACATCTATGAAACTCCCGCCCTGCGTCCTGATTGGCTCTACCATACAATCTCGTGCTGAAATCACTCTCAACGGAAGAGGTCCCAGATGGATGTGAGTGAAGCTAGGCGGAGCTAAGCGGAACGAAATTCATCTGGCGAGAGTCAGGTTAGGGGGGAGGCCCCTGGAACTGGAAAAAGAATTTGACCAGGGGGGAGGGCCAGGCAGAACATTTTTAACCCGATCGTCTGGCGACCGGCCCTCCCCCCGCTAAATATCCTACAGTTCCTAACTTCGGATGAAAATCAACGTGGTGGTGGTTATGTCGCTATTTTGCACACTTGCAAGTCTCCTCGCGTGACGCATGCAACAGCACCTAAGCAGATTTTCTAAAATCGTAAAGTTAACTCTAAATAAATAAAAAGTCAAGTCATTTCAAGTCATTTGTCTCAAGTCTAAGTCAAGTCTCAAGTCATGAATAGCAAGTCAAAGTCAAGTCGAGTCTTTTATACATGTGGATCAAGCAAGTCTTAAAGGGAAACTTGGCAGGATTTCCCCCTCTGCTGGAGAAATTGTGCATTATGCTATTTCAAAACTGTGGGAAAAGGTAACGATAAAGCACATGGATTTGTTTACAAGCTAGCAAAACGGTTAGCATAAGTTCGGCAGACAATGTGGATGTTACAAGGTAAGAAACACGATTTAAAACAAGTTTCTTGTTTCTCACTTCTCTTTCTGGGACGGTAGTCTCAATGTTGCAAGGTTGGTTTTCCGCCTGGGGACGCTAGGGGCAGCGGGAAAAGTCACCATTTTCACCCGGAACAGGTCATTTAACCATCCAAATGATTTCTAAACGGGTTTATTACGTTGAAATAGTTGCCAAGTTCCCCTTTAAAAAATGTGACTCGAGTCGGACTCGAGTCAAGTCATGTGACTCGAGTCCCCCATGTCTGGTTCTTGGTGTGCATGGCCTTCATTGATATGATGATCAAACCCTGGTACTGTGCAGGACCCTAGAATAGATCTGGCCGGACCTGAAGAACATGCCACAACTGTGTTACAGAGATAGTCCAACACAGTTCCTCTGAATGGCTCTACATAAAATCTGGTCCACACTAAGAACACTTTGTTCCAATAAATTGTTCCCCAAAAAGCAAAATGGTCCAACATTGCTATTGAACTTATAACCAAATGTTTCCAAAAGGGTTTTCATGAAGACACTGCATAACTTTTAAAATATTCTTCTAGAAAAAAAAGAAACCTTGATCTCATTCAGCTGTGTTCCCTTAATGCACCCAATACTTTTCGATAATTTGTAGGGTTTGGACAGACTTAGATATACATACATATTCCAAAACATACTAAGATAATTACATTATATAAAAGATGAGTGGCCAGAGCATACTCTTAATTTGTAATGTAGCATGATACACTTCCACTGCTTAATGTACAGACATATTTCACATCCTCCATATGGAGATGGTTAAAAGCACATGTTATGCACGTTGCTTTTCCTCAGACATCTGAGGATGGCGACTCTTAAGACATCCAGTGTGCTGGTGAACGTTGTTGTATTTAATACGCTACAGTCCAACGGGGACTAATCAGACATTTATGAGAGGAGCGCCATTGTGAACACATTTTTCCTGTTTTCTCACTGCGGCGTTTCCCCTGGGGCAGGATGGCTATGTGAAGAGAAAAAAAAACACACCCACTGTTGTGTTTATTTCTTTAAAGAGGAGCTGAGGACATCTTGCAAGGCACTGGCAACTTCAAAGTGGGAAAAAAAGCATGGGGCTCATTACATTTCACATTTCCGCATCTGAACTCTGAACTTTGTCAGTTCAGGTTAATCATGATCAGAAATGTCATCAGATGCCTTTGAATGCAAGTACAGCCTTTGAGTCAACAGAGTTGGCATGGGATGTTAATCTGATACACAACAAAGAAAGCAAATTATGTGTATGGTACATAAATAATCTGGTATTTGGAAAAATGGTCTTTATTTCATTAGAGTTAAGATCTTGTTGTTGCTTAATGTAATTGATATGCTTTTTTGGTGCTTGGGTCAGTTCACCTCATGTGACATTAAGTCTGAAGTGAAGTTACAGAGAAGAGAAATGAAGTGGATTCTAATAAAGTGAAC
The DNA here is from genome assembly GCF_018492685.1 of Alosa sapidissima. Classification (NCBI taxonomy): domain Eukaryota; kingdom Metazoa; phylum Chordata; class Actinopteri; order Clupeiformes; family Clupeidae; genus Alosa; species Alosa sapidissima. Next base: position 6,595,069 of record NC_055958.1, on the reverse strand, counting down.
CTGGGGTTATGTTGATGCTGGAAAAAGTTCAAGCCTAACTGTCGCTGAGTAAAATGGACTTTTGAAGATGGAATTTGAAGATGATGACATCAGTGTTCATAATGAAAAATTATCCACACTTGGGGTTGTCCTCAGCATGTACAAAATGCAATGGAAGTGGAATGCAGTGGAAATGACCCAGGACCTTATGAAACACATCCGCTTTAAACCACACACTTTACAGCAGACAGTCAGAGCACTAAAAGGAAGTAACTAACTGGCATATCCGTTTATGACGTTTCCCTTTGTCTCTTGATGTGTCCATCAGTATAATGCATGAAAACGATGCCATGACCCAAATGAACGCCTGCATCGGTGTGGCCAGCCTTGAGCATTAGAATGTCAGAACCCCGCCAGTGCCCTTTACATTTTTCTGTCGTTGCCTGCATGGTGAAGGTCTTCTGTATTCCTTCCTCTGACCTCAGCTCTCTTCCTCCGCGTGAAGCGCTCTTATCTCACCACACCCTGAAGGGGCTCCTTTTCCTGCCCAGGCTCCGCCTTGCACGGTCCGATTTTTACCCACGATGCACTGCGGTGGAGCAGCAGACGATTCACGTGAAGTGGAACACATTTGACCTGTTATGTGACTCATTTTAGGATGTCAGTTTGTTTTGGAGAGGCGCTGGTTGGCATGTTGGCATGTGTGAAGAACTGTGTGCCGTGTCAAACGGTCACACTTTTTATTGGGGGGGGGGGCTTTCCCCTCCCCTTTGTACCAACGTGTGTCTGTGGAACATTTATTATTCATTCATTAGTGCTGGAGAAAAACCCAACAGATGTGAACCAAACTGCTGGGTTGTGGAGACGAAAGGGGGAATCTCTTCCTCTCTGTCCCACTCTCTCTCAGTAGCTCTCTCTGTCCCACTCTCTCTCAGTAGCTCTCTCTGTCCCACTCTTTCTCTCTCTTAGTAGCTCTCTCTGTCCCACTCTCTCTCTCTCTCTCTCTCAGTAGCTCTCTCTGACTCACACGTTCTATCTTTATCTTTCTCTACCTTCCATTTTCTCAATGCATCACACTTTATATGTCACCCTCTCTTACACCTCTCTCTTCCCTCTCCATTTTTGCCACCCTCCACTCTCTCTCTCTCGCTCTCTCCATTTTTGCCACCCTCCACTCTCTCTCTCTCGCTCTCTCCATTTTTGCCACCCTCTGCTCTCTCTCTCGCTCTCTCTTTGGAATGCCTGAGACATTCAGGTGTTTGCCGCTCGGCTTAATGAGTTGCATGGGAATAGGAGCAGCAGCAGCGCCAGCAGCAGCAGCAGCAGCAGCCTGCAACACTGGCTCTCCACCCTCCAACAGCACACTGTTTACCCACCATCCAAACACGCCAGGAAGTCTTTTGTTTCTTAGTCAAGAGGGTTTGTGTCTGTGTGCATGTGTGTGTGTGAGCGCATGTGTGTGTGTGTGTGTGTGTGTGTGTGTGCGTGCATGTGTGTGTGTGTGTGTGCACATGTGTGTGTGTGTGTGTGTGTGTGTGTGTGTGTGTGTGTGGAGGTGGATGAGAGGCATGGATCTTTTGTTTTGAGTACACAAGTGTGTTAAACAGCGGAGAGAGGGTGCGTGTGAATTTAGGTCGATCCAATGCAGAATGCCTCCATTGTTGGCGGGAACCTGCAAGTGAGACTGGGCCTTTGTCTTTACACACGCGTGCGCATGTGCGTTTCCTTCAGAGGTTATTGGAAGGATGGGCCGGGGCCAAAGGAGTGGCATAGTTCCCCCGTCCCAGCAACACTCAGCAGAAACCAAAAGAAGCTCCAAAGCCCAGAGCACAGAAACACAGGGGAAGTGAAAAAAAGGGAAGTGGGCTGTGGGTCTCTTCGTGAGAACTTTTCTGTTTTTTAAGGCGTTTTATTTTTTCCCTGCAACGCTCGGAGAAATCTTCCTGCGATTAGCGTGGCAGCTGCGACAGGGTCTGAGAATGACTGGCAGCGGCGCCCTGGCTGCACGTTTACCCAGCATCCTCGGCTCCTACAACAGCTGTTCTGGCCAGAGGCAAGAGACGGAGTCTGGACTGAGAGGGGAGGGAGGGGCCTGGGCCACCCCTGGAGCTCTGAGAGAGAGAGAGAGAGAGAGAGAGAGAGAGAGAGAGAGAGAGAGAGAGAGAGAGAGAGAGAGAAGGAGGGTGTGAGAGAGAGAGGTAAGAAAGAAGAGAGTGGAATAGAAGAGGGAAAGAGAGAAGGAATAGAGGAGAGAGGGAGAGAGGAAGAGAAACCACTTGGTGATTAGTCAGGGAGGGGCTGGCCAGGCACACTGGAACTGCAGAGGAAAGAGATTGTCTGCACCTCTAATGCTTCTACACATCTGTACTGGTGGCCTGCTCTCTGGAAAGAGTTGCTTATGGTATCTCAAGAGACATACACAGGCTGTGGATCAGAACGAAATAAAGAAAGAAAAATGCCTGAGCTTTTTTTTTGAGCACCTGCTGAGTGTAGGAGAGATATCCTCTATTGTTTTCTACAAAATGATCAGCCGTCTTCTGTTGAAAACGTCTTCTATCCAGTGCATGGCGTAACTGAACCATGTACTATATTGAGTCGGTCGTTTTGAGCACATAGGCATCCTGGCCAAAAGACATGTTGTTCCATCTCTGGAATTCAGCATGTTTATGCAGCTGGGTAAATATCACTGACAACAGGACAACAGCAGCAACAGAAAACGAATATGCCGTTTACAATGTGATCAGCCTCTGTGTGCTGTATGCACTGTTGACACTTACAGTAAAATACAAAACACTACTGGACATGGGTCCCTACTGAATACAATTGTTGTAGAATACTGCTTGCTGTTCAGAAGCTCGAGTCTTTCTCTCTCTCTTTCTCTCATTCTCTGAGGTTGGGAGATGTGCCATTTGAGACACACATTAGGGCCACTTGGACTAGGCGTGTCCATCACAGAGTTAATGAGGTCATTAGTCATTCGGGAACACAGACAGAATGCTGCTTGTGTTACAGTCGAGGATTGTTCCTAATGAAATTAGCCAGCTCTCTCCGGTGCTCTAACCATCTGCAAACTTGAGGTACATCAAAGGCATCCCATGCCAGACATGCTGTTGTTATTCCTTGATGTTGGATCCCAAACACTTAGGGGTAATGTGAAGGTAACGGTCAGTTTTGTGTACATGGTGTAGGATCGTAACATTAAAACCCGACTTGGGGACACAACACGCTGAGTGCAACCGAAGAGAGCGGCAAGCCCCGTCAGAAGAACGCCCACAGCAGCAGGACTCCATCTCCAGGACATCAAACGTTGTGTGCATCAAACCGCTACCCTCGGGCCAGACCCTTGTGACCACCGCCGCAGCCTGGGCCAAACCTGACACACGATCCAATCAGCACGCTGGATTTCCAGATCTCTGTTCGGATGCCAGCGCGGTGCCCATGGGAAATGGGCTGAGGTCTGCCACACAGTAAACGGCTGGGGCCATGTGTATTATCACAGTGACAAATTTACAGCAGCACCGTCTAGGGTGACTCACAGTGCCCAGGGGATGACGATGACATCAACAACGACAACACAGAACAGCACAGCGCAAGGGTAGAACAGCACAGAGCAGTCGCAACTATTTCTGCTCCTCTTCGAGTCGATAAAAAAAAAAAAACACACACACACAAGCATGGCTAAATGTGGAGACGACGCCCCCACACACAGACGAGGAGGCAGGAGGACACGGACGCGAAACCCAAACACAGACACTGGGTTCCCAGACTCGCTTGCACTGGGGTTGCTTTCTGAGGTTGCCCTTTGTGTGTTTTTCCTTTACTTACTTTCCCCAGCCATGCCAAGTCAGGGAGAGATGGATGGGCTAGCCAAGGGCAGAACATAAAGTAGGCAGAGACCACAGTTCACACATTAGTCAGAAGCTCTTCTATCGTCTAAGAAAGAATCCTGGAATATCAAAGCAGAGGCCTGTCTAAAGAGCTTAGGGCAAAGCTCAGATCGCATTGGGCCTCCTGCCAGCTCTTAACCCTTATTACAAGGCTTTTTATATTTTGCGCTGCCCAAAAAATAATGCCTCTGTGCCGTTACAAAGGGTATTATAAACACTGGTAGTGCTGTATCAGTGCGTCTGATATAAATGGAAGCTTTAATTGCAGTCATTTCCTGTCTAAAATATTTCCCATGCTTTTTTCTGGTTGCTACAGAGGCCTGGTGTGTTTTCCCACCAATATGGAAGTCATTTGATAACATCCTACTGAATTAAAGTAATGTTTTATATTGTTATACCTCCAAAAAACACCACACCAAGACACCAAAAAAAAGACATTTAATTTTGACTGGCTGTAATATTTCCTTATGTGAACCCAAGTCTGTTCGGTTACACTTTACTTGACAGTGTCGACATAAGAGTGACATGACACTGTCATGAATGTGTCATAAACAAGTCATAAACGTTTATGACATAACGCTTCTGTTATTAAGTGACATTCGGTTTTTGTCATAACAAGTTAGGGTTAGGTTTAGGGTTAGGTTGAGTTATGGTTGGGGTTAGGGTTAGGATTAGGGTTAGAGGTTAGGATTAGGGTAAGGGTTACAGTAGGTTTCATGTGTCATGACAGTGTCATGTGTCATGTCACTCTTATGTCGATACTGTCAAGTAAAGTGTTACCGTCTGTTCATTACATAATATCTCCTTTTTTCCATTAAAAGCACATGCAGAAGCTGTGGTTTCTGTTTGCTGCAGTTTATCTCAGACAGACACGAATATAAGACACAGATTCACAGGTGTTTATTAATGACACGGACACCTTTTGTTTATTTTGTTGCGTCAGGAAGGCTCCCTAGGACTCTTGACCCTATTGGCAATGGCATGCAGTTTAGTTGCAAGACTGTCAAGGACTATTGGTGGGGTTGAGAGCGTCAGGAGTTTTTTAGTCTGTGTAAATATAAGTGAGTGTGAGTATGTGTGTAATAAACATGTTGATACACATATGGGGAGGATATTTTGTGAGAGTATGTGTTTGTGCAAGAAGCATTCAAGCAGCACAGCAGTCCAGAGTGGCATATCTGTGTGTGTGTGAGTGTGAGTGTATGTGTATGAGAGTGTGTGTGTATGTGTGTGAGTGTATGTGTGTGTGATGAGAGACAGTGGGGGATGTTAGGCAAGGCCCATCACAGCTGTTTGTTTACTGATGTTTTTTCCCCCCCTTCTCACGGAGGAGCGCAGCTTTGTCCTCTGGAGGTGGGAAGCCGGGCGGAAAACGTGATGCGACGAGCGAGATGCGCCCACCCCAGCCGCCGCCGCCGAGCTTCCCGTGGGGCCTGCCAGGTGGGAACGGGGCCCTGCCGGGGTCCCTGGGCTTTGTGTTCGAATATGTGTGTGTGTGTGTGTGTGTGTGTGTGTGTGTGTGTGTCTCAGAGACGTGTCCGTGACTCAGTCAACCAGCTGGAGCAGCGCTGGGTGAACAGTGGCACCACCAAGTGCCTCTCTCATGCTTCACGACGTGCTCCACATCGGCCCCAGACACACACATTAGTAACGTGATACAACACACAGGCAACCAAATCAACATGCTTCACAGTCTGTGCACACGACACGCGCCCACGCACACAAACACACACACTCAGGCAGGCACTGGAGTTTCTGATGCCAGAGCGCAAGTGCAGATGGTGGGATCAGTGGAGCTCTCACCGTTCTCCTGACAAGTTTTTTATGTTTGTCTTTTTACTTTTTCCTCACTTTTAAAGGCCTTTAAATTTATTGGCACTGAAAGGTCAAGGGGTTAGTACAGTGCTCAGCTATGGCACCAAACCAGAGACTGTTTGCTATTATTTGGAATTAAGGAAGTTCCCTAATGGGTTTGAAACAACGTCCCCCGAGGAATTCATGAAGCTCGTGCTGACAGCAACAAAGGCCCATGAATGGTCGCACAATCAAGCAACCACTGTTATTGTACGTGAAAGACGTCGAGACACAATGAATGATTGCGGTTCTTTGTCACAGTATTGTTTTGCTTCCACTGGGGTAAATCACACACTCTCACACACATACACACACACACACACAGTGGAAGACTTACTACCCAACTCAATCCAGACGCAATGACTGGTATTAGCAGATATAAGACATAAGACATAAGAATACAACAAGGGTTGGGTGTGTATTGGGGAGGAATGCGAGGGCTCAGCATTAGAGGCCCCTGTGGACGTGAGAGTTAACAGATGTTGCTTCCTCCCTCTCCGTTCTACTCACCCTTCCTCTGCCCTGGCTCTTTCAGCAACGGTCTTGGGAGCTCCAAATATGGCAAGTCACAGGGGAAGACTTGGGTCAGGGTGCTCTTTTTGCGTTTCCCACTGACCCCACAAGAGCGCTCGAAGCAGGGAGGGGCACTTCGGCCTCCACTGGGGCTGGGGGGAGGGGTGGGGGTTTGTAAAGCAACACCTCATTTGAAACAACAACATATCCCAAATGAGTCTCATCAAAGACTCACACGTACTTAATGCCGGCTGGAAATGGGACTTGAAAGGGTAACACTGACCACTAGTGATGTAAATGACATTACATTCCTCTGACACCCTGACACTAATCCTGTGATTGATAGGAAAAATAAAAAAAGAGAAGAAAAATGCGAGCCATGAGTATGAGGCTTGCATTTCGTTACTTTCACGTCATCCTGTTCATGTGTCCTTTTTGCCACCTCCCTTGTTATCGTTGTAATCTAAGACCTGTGAGCTCGACGGTAGTTGGAATTTTTCCCAGATGGAGCTCGTGTTGAGATACCACAGAGCCATGGCTCTCCGTCAATGCTCTTAACTGGAGTCCAGCCCAAGTCTTCCTGACGCGGGGTGCAAAGGGATCAATAGATACGATAGAGTGACAGTCGACCAGGTGAGCTCAGAGAGACAGAGGGTTGGTCTGTTGGTCCATGCTGGCTTACAGTCTCATTGATATGTGGGTGGATAGGTGGCGAATGTAGTTCTCTGTTTCAGTCTGCCGATGATGCTGAGTAGGAGCAGACTCATATTTCAGATGACAGAGCGTGGGCTCTGATAATAAACATGTTTAATTCAGGGCTTGAAAAAGAAATCTGTGAATTTCATCCTTGTTCATGGAGGAGTATTGCATAAATGTTTTCTCTCTCTGTCTCCGACTCCACAAATAACAAATTGGCAGAGAAAAATGTTGCCTTCTTTCTTTTTGTTTGTCCAGCCAATTTGGTGTCTGTCGTTCCAGCAATTCATTAAATTCCAAACGTGGGCTGTGAACGTTGATCGTGAAAGCCATCCAGCAGTACACAAAAGTGTTTGTTTGAATACCTTTCCTCTCTTATTCCACTCCAGTGTCAGTAAATTTCCTTCTTTATTTATAATCACTCTTAGACTAATACGTCTCTCTCTAGCTGTCTGTCAGCAATAATAAAAACAAATGGGGATCGGTGGAGGGCAATGTGTGTGTGTGTGTGTGTGTGTGTGTGTGTATGTGTGTATGTATGTGTGTGTGTGTCAGGGGCGGGCGTGGGGGGGTGGGCACTGAGGAAAGAGATCCTCCGATCCAGCGCACAGACAGGTCAGCCACAGCTGGCTAATGAGACGAGGGCCGGAGGACGAAGGAAGAGGAGGAGGAGGAGGATTGATGCTGAAGAGGAACATATGGTGGCTGCTGCTAACCGCTGCTGCGTCCCGTGTCCCGGGGAGAACGAGGGCCCTCCGGTTGCCAGGCTCCCTGGCCCAACAGCTGGAGGTGGTTAGCCTGGGGGGGCCCCAGAGGTAAACACTCTCTCTTTCTCTCTCTCTTTACGATGTCGCCCGCTATCTGAGCCCACTGAGGAGGGGGAAAGACTCTGTCGCAAGGAGGAACAGGCCAGATAAGGTGGGGGGCGGCGGTGTGATGCATCTTCCAGTGGAGTATACCTCTCCCCCTCTACTCTTCAAACTTCCTCATCAAAACCTAAAGACAGCCCATATGGTTTTATCTTATGAAAGGGGGAGAGAAGGGGAGGATGAGAGACAGAGAGCTCTATCTGATTTATTATTTAATACAAGTTAGTAAAGGAAACCTTCTGTTGCAGGCCAGATGAACTGAGTGAGGGGGAGTAGGCTGTGTCCACGAGTAGCTTGACAGGCATTTTTATTTTTCAGTGCTCGTCCCACTTTCATCGCGCCATTCGGACACCTTCAGATGGTGCAATTGGCTAGATGACTGCTGATCTTTCACATTTCGCTATTATAACGCCCTCACAGTGCTGGCAACAGTTGTTTATGAAAAGTGTCTGCTGATCTCACCAGTTTTTTTAAGCATGGTCATACTTCCCACTACAATGTCATCAGTCATGCAGGCACAAGCTTACTAAAATGCAGAAGCGTCTTTGAACATAATGTTCCCTACCCATTTCTGGTTTCCGTGCATTGTGCAAAGTGATTTAAGGACATATGCTTTAAGGACGGATGCTAAATAAGGATGCTCCTCTAATGGAAAGAATGCAAACAATGGTGGCAATCTCATCACAGTTTCTCTACTGTGCTTAAAGTATTCGTCTCATACATGAAGACCTTTTATGGAGAATTAGAATATTTCTGATCTAGTTGATAAATAACAAAAAGAGTGGTCCTTTCATAGTCAAATGCCAATTCACTCCTTCTTCCTTCATTTTCCTTTTTTTCACCCAATTTTCCTCTCTCCTCTGAAGCACTGGGATTGCCCTTCTTCTTTGAAACTGATGAAATGCAAACCATCCTCCCCTGCCTTCCTCGTTGTGTCCGGCCAGGCCCTTTGAGCTCCCCAGAGGTCCACACGAGGTCAGTGAGCCAGACGGGCACTGACAGAGGGACGCTCCTGTGGGGGGTGGGTGGGAGGGGGCATCAGAGAAGAGGAAGACGAGGAGGGGCTCGGGGGGCGGGGGCTTTGACAAAACCCCACTGTCCAGGAATCTCCAGACTCCCAAATTACTGACAGCAACATTGGACACGTCCAAGGGCAGGAAAAAGGAACCTCACTGAGCAATTCAACAAGCACTGCGGCGCGTGAGTAACAGCGCGGGGCAGAACGCCCCTCCACACACACACCTACAGTCCACTCCTCGGGGACGATCATTTGTCAGCCTGCAAATAAGCACATGCGCTTCCAGCCGAGCCCACGTTGACACGGAGGGGTCAACCCTCAAAGAGTGATTATAGACTGCAGCAAAGAAGCCTCTTGTCTTGAGGTCAACATCTTGACACCGAGTAAAGAGATATGACTAACCACCTCTAAATGTGTGTGTGTGTGTGTGTGTGTGTGTGTGTGTGTGGATGGTGTGTGTGTGTGTGTGTGAGAGATAGGGCTTTCACATATAACCTCCGGAGTATATGTGGAGGTTTGTCAAACGGAGGTACTACCCTCGGATGATTCAGATATGATGCTAACCTGCGGACCTTATACTGACCTTATACGGACCTATGTGTGAACGACATACACGCACATTACAGAATCTCCGTGTGGTTGTGGAGTGAGGGGTGGGGGCTTGTAGAATTCACAAGAGGCGAGATATGACGCAGAATATGACGCTGTAACAGCTGCTGTTTACAAAGTGCCGTTTATGTAGGCTAAAGAAGAACAATCTATTGTGCGTAGGCTAATACTTGAAGTAGTCACGTAAGTGCGCACTTGAAATTGACCTACAGTATTTGTATGTGTGCTTCGAATAAACACATTTATCTGTTTTCAACGTTATGTAGCAGAATTACTTGGCTATGGAACCCCAAATCTGGTTTTTCGTTGGAGAGAGAGCATGCACAAATTTTATGGTAGCCTACCAGCCAATTCAGTAGGCTAACTCAAGACTTCAAGGCCATCATATACAACGTTTTTAAGCAACAAAATTCTAACATAACAGTGAAGTGGTTCGTTTTTTCATGGTTTATTTTTTCCAAAAGCATCCTCTCCCCATGTGTCTATTGCATTTACGTAAGGAGCTTGGAACAAAGTTGGGTTTTCTTCGTTTTCATTTTCTCTAGGCATATTTATGCAACAAATATTAACAAATATCAGCGAGCTCAGCAGTGAGGTCATGAGAAGGCTATCAATGAACAGAAAACCGTGTTGGCTAACAATTTATTAAATACTCCTGTTATTGTCGTCAACGACGTCGCTGTAGGCTACTGCCTTTTCAGCGCCTTCTGCTTATGATGATTCGGTCTTTTGAATTCGTTTGGCACGAATACATCAACGTGTCTCTTGCTGTTGCCTTCATGTGTTCTATCACAATGCTGTCTGCCCTCATGGACAGTAGCTCCGTGATGTCTGCATCTTTCCAGGTCGGAGATTTTCTGGACAGCACTATGCCACTCCATCATAACACTGGCATTTAAGTCAGATTTAACCACATGGACGCACGAAAGAAACGTCACCGACACGCCCTCTCACTAGGTGTGAATTTTAACCGCATGTTCTACGCTTCATTCAGACACAGCACATTTACATAATGTCTGGAGGAAATACTAGGGGGGGGAGTAGTAGAACAACCGGCTAAATTCAGACTTCTTCCATATGGCCGGTTATGTCGTTCAGATATACGGCCCCACCGTTTAACATCCGCAGAACCTCCGGTCTTACACGTATGTCTGAAAGAGCTTAGAGAGAGAGGAGGGATCCAACTGAGACAGGCTGTAGCGTGAAAATTCTTTCTCGCATACAGCTCCTCAGCACAGGCTCCTTCAAGGCACGTTAGCTTCCACATGCGCGGGCGGCTAGCTCTGAAGGGAGCCTCATCTGGAGCCTGTGACGAGGGCCCACGGTCGGCTTTTCCAGCATAATCAGCCGCGGTGGGGGCCCACAGCAGGAGCGATTCACTTGACATTTCACACCCATTCAAATGAGGCTCCTTCTTCCCTGGCAAAAGCCTGGCACAACAAACAAGCCAATCTTCTGGCTGTGGCATCAGCAGAGGCGGCAATGGACTAACCTGAGACACGGATGGCAGTGGAGGAGGCGGTTGGTGGGGGAGAGTTCCAGATTAGTTGCTGCCGCAGGGATGCTTATTGTTGCAGGTGTGCAAGTAGCGGTCAGGAAGATGCTGAGAGGCTGTTCTCATTTGGTCGCGAGTGACCTAGCTCGACCTGGCATCAAAGACCTCTCCCTTACGGAAAGAAAACAACAACAAAAAAAAACCTTAACCATTTTTTTTATTTGTGCCACGCGTTAGAAAAATGCAAAAATGCCGCAACACTGACAACAACCCTACATTATCCTGTCTGTGTCTTTATACACATGCACCGTTGGGACTCCTGAAAACAATGCAAGCATGCACCCATGCTCATATTGTCAAAGGCGCTATCTTAAGAATAAATCCAAATGATAGTCCCCCCGCGTGGTGTGAATATAAAGCTCATTATTCACTCGGATCAGACACTCCATCCCCTCATACTGTCAGTGTTCCCGCACTCCTACCTGCTTTCTAATGACAGGCATAATGTGTTTGCTTTTTGCTGCGAGAAAGAGAGAGACTTCCCAGAGCTCTAGGGCCTAGGGCACAGATTCTATTTATGTGCCTCTACACCTGAGCTAGACGAGTAAGCATAAACACAGGTCAGGCTTTCTTAGCCCTGGAGTAGAAAGGGTCTAATTCAAAACAGTCGCATATTGGACTCGGGGACCTGCATGCAATTCATCACCAGTGGAAATGAGTGGGCGGAAGGAAGGGGAGGTGTGTGTGTGTGTGTGTGTGTGTGTGTTTGTGTATGTTTGTGTGTGTGTGTGTGTGTAGGGGGGAGCATGCTGGTGGGTGTGCTTGCAGGGGAGCGAAGCCTCATTGCTAATTGGTCTTGTACGAATCACAGCTGGGGTATCTCTTCCGAAAACAATGCACATGTAAACCATAAACTGGTACACCAGAGTGCACTGGCTCTGCGTTCCCAGGGATGATGTTAAATCTGTCCCTCATAAAAACCACAAACTCACCAAGGCAACATGCTTTAGCGCATTGCCCTCTTAAGACGCCATCTTCTGATACATCTTCTACCACAGTTTAATTTTGGCAACCTATTGAAACATGTAATTATGAGTTCATGTAATTATGTTTGTCTAATTATGCTAAAGAATATGAGTGTGACACAAAGGACCTCAAATGAGACAGATTTTTTTTTAAATCCTCCCAAAATTAAGTCATCATCCTTGACTAGAGGAGAGGAAGTACTTATTTAGAGAAGTGTGAGTGGCCCTTGGGTTCATGTCAATTCTGCTTTTGTTTGTGCTATCCAAAAATACCAGTGTGGAATGACTTTGCAGTGAGAAAATGAATAGGATGTATTCTAACACATCGGAAGTTGCTTTCGGGTTAGACATTTGCGAGTGGCGTTTGGAGTACAAGCACAGAGCTCCCATTTCAATCATATTCAGTCGTGCATTATGTATTGATTGGTTTCTTTTCGTTTGCAATTTCTGTGTTTAGGTGTGTCAGGAGGAGGAGATAGAAATGCTTAAACTCTCAGATTGGTGATGAGCTGTAACATTTGTGTCAGAAAGGTGTTTGTTAATATATTTTCACAGAGACAGAGGTTCAAGATGACAGCTGTGTGTGTGTGTGTGTGTGAGCGAGAGAGAGAGTATTATGAATCAAACGCAGGTTATTAAAATGTCAGATACAGTTAGGCAGCACCTTCTGACAAGGAATTCAGCCGTGAGGATCATTTCAGATTCACACAAGCTTATTAACTCCTTCTGTATATTACACAAACCCGATTTCACCTTGGGAAAATTAATATAATATAATAACTAAGTGGGGGAAGGTGAGGGGTGGAGGCATATCTGCTTTCACTTCCCGCTGAACCAAGTGACAGTGTACTCCACCCTCTCAGATATATATGCATAGAATCATCACCCTTTCTTTCGCACAAAGAAATCTAGAAACACCCAATACGCTCAGCCAGCATCTATGAGGAAATGAGTGGCTGATACTCATAAGGGTTCCTAATGTCTCACTCTGTCTGTCTGTCTGTCCCACAGAGAAATCAACACACAGGAAGTCCCTACAGATGAAGTCATCTTCTGGAACTACGTGGGGAAAATGACCGCATGGCTCAGCTATGACCCCAGTAGTCCAGTGGAGCCAAGGCCACGTAGCAAGACAGACAAAGAGTTTTCGTCCGCCTCACCCAGACTGGGCTCCTGGGACTAGGCCGATAGCAGTGGTCACAGGGTCAATATTTCTGAGTCATCGCCATAGCCCAGTTGTAGATATCAGAGTGACAGGGCTTAACATATTACTAAGCACAAGTTATTAGATGGTTGTTTGTTACAAGATTGAAAACGATTGTTGGATTCATATTCACATGATGAGTCAGAGAGATGTGAGGTTCCAGGAATATTTGTGCACTTAAGTGGAAAAGGACATTAGGACAGCCTATATGGAATCAATTTGCTTTCCAGATGTGTGTGAAATGTGTTGGTTTGCTTTTAGGCATATCAGTGACTTTACTTCAGAATCATACACAGTCTTACACTGGCACACGTATGAACACGTGCACACACGCATGTACACTACACCCCCCCCCCCCCCCCATGGGCTGTAACAAACCATGACATTTCCAAGAGTCAAAAGCTTGAGCCTCTGCAGACACCTCTTGCCCCCTGATTTTCAACACACTTTCATGCGATAAATCACTGAAATAACATCAACACCGCGGCTTATTCAGATCTCTCTCCTGTTCAAACGGAGAACACCACCAAGTGCTCTGGTGGACTTACACGGGATCGGATAGAATTCACAGGGCCTGTGAGAGCACTGGCTTAAAAAAAAATAATAATAAAAAAATTGCTCAACGGTCACAAGTGACAAAAGTCTCGAGAAAGCGGTGAAATATGAGTTTCCTATATGCTTGGGGATCTAGTAGACGTTTGTGTAAAGGAAGAGGTCCGATTTAAGCTCACTTCCTGCAACCTTTTCGCCAGAAAGATAAACTTTCTCACTGGCTTACACAGGCCTCTTAGTTGGCGGGGTGAGTTTTCACTAGGCAGTCAATCTCTGGGCATTTCGCTCAATCAACAAAGGGTCACCCGAGTCCCACCTACTGGATCGCCTACAGGGGCTAGTAAAAAAGCAGGCTAACAAACGCAGATATGCACGGCTTCAGCCGAAGAATCAGGACACTGTAACCCACATGTTCCCTTATGTTTTCCTTTCCCCGGGTGAGAGTACACGTGGAATCAGAATGGCGACCTCCCCCCGCTTCATCCCTTGATGCTTGTGTGGTTCTTCCACTCAAGTCACACGGATTGCTGTGAACAGATGTCAGCCATTTAGCCTGGCAAGGTCTACCGACTGCCAAGTGACCCTCAGTGCCTCCAGTTTGCATGCATCGTCCTTCTGTTCCCGCCATTGTGTAGTGCGGGCCTAAGGAACCCAGGCTCTGGAAAGCATTATTTATGGATGTGCTAAAATATTCAGCAAGGCAGAGACACCATGGGGATGTAACGTCACACACACACACACACACACACACACACACTGATGTCTTTACAGCTTAAGGAAACGGCTGCTCAGCACTGGCAGGCGAACCTTGCTTCACGTCCGTCTACGGTAAATCACTCAACGAGAGTCGACAGTTTTGTTTCTCGACAATCCTGGAAGGCACAAACACAGCGTGTGTGTGTGTGTCTGTCAGAATCGCAAAAAACACGAGAGGTGTCAACGATTGAACCAGAATCCTCTCGGGGGTGAAGACCTGCCTTGCTGTGGAATTCAACAACAGGCTTGGCAGCACTGGGTGCTGCTTAAAGTGAATAAACGTTTGACTGTTCTTATCTCCGCAAATTTGCATACACCCCACTGATGGCTGGGACACCCTGAAGGCAACAGCTTTATTAAAATATAGCCATTAGCTTTGGTATGAGAGTATGTCACTGTGCGCAGAGGGAACATGGGGACAAATCATATAAGGACATACATAGAGCAGATGGGTATACAAAATACCCCCCCCAAAAAAAAGAGTGAATCTTCAGTTGACATGGAGTTTCACAATGGTCTCTGGCGTGGTGGACAAGTCGGTTGGTGTTTGGGGGCCTGTCAGGGATGTGAGATGGACTGCAGGGGTCAGTGGGTCAGCCATGAGATTGCAATTGCAGTATTTCCTGTTTGGCATTATGCCAAAAACAAAATGAAGCATGAGTCAAGGCCAGGGCTGCAGGCCAGCAGAGTGATTTCTGTACAGACAGGAAGAACTTTGTGATGTCGTCTGTCAGGAAGATCCCACATGTATGTTTGATAAAAATAGGTTCAATTGTAGGAGCCTTGACACCAATGTAAAACTGGGAAACTGCATGCTTGTAGGGTTGCAGCCCATGTGAGGCAAATGTGGGGCAAATATCTTCACAGTTTAGCTCTAGGCCAACGTTTTACTAAATAATACATCATTCAGAGTTAATAAAGATCCATGTAGCAATACGGCAGTGAATATAAATGTGAAATGTTGAGGGCATTGGTTCACGTTAGAGTCTGAACTGATGAGGGGCTATGAAATTCTGTAATTTTCTAAGAAGCTCTTGAGCTGTCATTTCCTAAGAAGCCCTGAGAACAATTAGCATTTTTTCTACCCTGTTGCGGTTTTATGTGGTTCCGTGTGGCTTTTCTACAAAGTCCACTTATGTGTGTGACTCAAACTTAAATGATTTCTGTGGAAATTCCCATGAACTGAGAACTTGAATGAAAACTATTTAGATGAAGTCAATAATTTTGAAAAGATTGTCTTGAATTAAGACCAGGGCATACGCTAAGGCAGGTCTTTTTGAATACAAGGAAATAATACATATAATGGTGGAGATAAGAGGTGATGACAGATTCATCTCAACATGCCTGCCAACCACACACAGGGCGAAGAAAAAAAGGTGCCAAGGTTTGCACCTCATGCCATCTTGTCTTTACATTTCAAGCACTTTCGGGAAAGTAGACAAGAGGAGCTCACAGTTCTCATCACTTTATTTTCACAAGAAGGTGTCAAGGATCCCGCCGATGCTTTGACACAGTTTGCCATTAGCTCTGAGTGTGATTGGGGTGAAATGCAGTCAAAGGTGGTAATTAATGTACGAATGCAGTTATTTATACCGTAATATGCTCAGATGATCCATTAGTCATTTCTAGCACATGGGGTCTATAGCTGGCGTTTCTGTGAGGGAGAGGAACAGCTTGCCGCAAACTCCATAAATGGATTCCAGTGGCTGTGAGTGTTCTTTTGTTAATTACACAAAGGAATGCATTAACAGCACTAGAGGCCCCTGATTATGGCCCAAGCTTTTTCCCTGACGCTACAGGGAGTTGTCTTGATGAACACAGGTCAAGTAGGAGGTTTTTCTTTTTGCTGATGTTGTTGACTTTAAATCCAAACTGTCCATTGCCATTGATTCATTGTTTGGGCCTGTGGGTTACGATTTGTTGTCTTACCATGGGAAGTGAAAAGTGAGCACTGATTTCTTTTCTTTTCTCAGGCACATTTTTTGACTCCGTGCCTAACATGTAGGGTACAAGCTGTGCCTCGATATTGAGACTTCAATGTGTCAAGGTTTGGTGGTTTTTGTCCTTTTGTGCAAAACAGACAGGTTGTTACCTCATTATGAAATGATTAAGAACGAGTCACATTGTCTACTTTTTCTTGATAATGCTGATCCTTCTGGTCAACTCCTTTTTCTTCAGAAACATTTGGTTACAACAAATCAAATGTCTCAACATAACAAATGGTACTATTTTCTGAAAAATAAAAGCTCATTATGAATGAGTTCAAGCAAAACTTCTCAAAAAAGTTGGGACAGAGGTATATTTACCATTGTTTTGCACCACTTCTTCTTTTAGCAACAGTCTCTAAATATTTGGTATCTGACTAGACCAGTTGCTGCCGTTTTTAGTATGAGACGTCACATTTTAGCTGCTCAACAGACTACATTACACAGCGTCCAAACTTTTTTGGAATTGGGGTTGTAGTAGTTAACTGACCGATAGAGGTGGAGGAATAGCTCTCTTGATTCCCTTGTGGTAAGCTTTTGATTGGTTTGGTGGACTGACCCACAGCAGCGCTAACTGATGCAATTGGTGTTAGTCTATTTAACTGCAGTCCCAAAGGTAACGTTAGCTGAGTTGGCTACGCCAGTAAAAGATAGATAATTTTTAAGAAGCAAATGGAAAAACTGAAACGCAAAATTGATATATGGGCCAAATCTCATAAAAACTGAAAATCAACCAACGGGCCGAATGAATCTGTCTTGCAGTCCAGGAGTTTGAGACCACTGCTGTAAGGCCTATGCCTTCATTTACATCTATCAGATCAACACCCCCCATCCCTCCCCCCAGCCCACACTTTCCTCAACTACTTTTAAAACCACCAGCCGCCACTGATAAATATATATATGTGTGTGTGTGTATATATATATATATATATATATATATATATATATATATATATATATATATTTATATATATTCAGGGTGAGTGACTTGGGGGGCACAGAGCTGGCCAGCTCTCACGTGTAAAAGGCCTGCTGAGTAAGGTCAGCTCACTGACAGGAGTCTGGCCAGGTCCTGCCCTCTTAAGCGCTTTAAGATTAAAGCAGCGGCATATTTATGTAGATCCCCGCCCCTCATCACTTTCGCTTATATGACCTTCGCAACCTACTGAGGATCACAATGTTTGGACTCTCGACGGATCAAACCATAGCAATCTCTAAATCATCTTTAGTGATTGCACTTCTAGTCCTTCTTTTGGTCGGTAGATAAGATAAGAGCATATTTTCAGTGATGGAGGCAGGTCATGTGAAGAAGGCCTTATATAAATGGCTGGTGTAAGCAATGACATAAAATACAACAAGAATGTAAAAATGTAGAGTTTATCAGTGACAACTATATGCTTTTTACAGACTAAGGGATGGGAGTTTATTTATATAGCACAATTCATACACATGAGTAATTCAAAATGCTTATGTGCTCAGACCATGCGCAATCATACATGGTACATCCATAAGATGATGTCGTGACCTTGGTGATTAAACAGAAGTAAAAAAATGACATAGTCCAGGCAAGTAATATGTATTAATTAGGGCTGTCAATCGATTAAAAAAAAAATTATCTAATTAATTACATACTCTGTGATTAATTAATCTAAATTAATCGCATATATATTTTTTGCTGTGAAAGTATTTTAAATATTTAAATTCAAATGAATCATTGAATAATCAGCATTAGTGACATTAAAGTTCAAAAACTCTTTTATTATTATTTTCACTGTTCAAATAATTGCCATAATAATCTATGATATGACCTAATATGCTGAGGAAATAAATTCAAAAGTGCTTCGGGAAGAAGTTTTTTTTTTACATATACAAGGCATTTCAGGCCACAGATATAACCTAGGGGACACAATGAAAATAAATTAACACTCCCCTCAATGTCAACACTTATTTCTTTGCATTGATGTGCGACTATAGAGTTGATGAACTCCGGTGATATGCAAATTCCTTGCTGCAGACATTGCAGAGGACTTTATTTTCAACACTATTTTTTATGAACACCATCAGGCCGTTTTTAAAAAGTAAATGTTCCAATCAATGATCCAGGCAGCACGTTTTCTTCTCTCTCCTTCATTTTACAGTCTAATTTTTACTGACTAGAACGGCTCAGGGTCAAAGGTCATACGGAAACGATTAATCTGCACTCATTTTTTATCAGTTATTTTTTCTCAAATTAATTAATTGAAATTAATCAGTTATTTTGACAGCCCTTGTATTAATAGATGATGTTTGTCATAAATGTTCTGATTCAAAACAAACTTGTGCTTAATGTCATACATTTTCTGATTCAAAACAAACTTGTGCTTAACTGACCGCTTACTCTCTAACTATAATCTTTTTCCTACATTCCTTCCATATTCAACACTACTTTTCTTGCTACTATTCCCCTGTTCCCTTCCTGTATGGCTCTCATATACTGTTTGACTCTCTGCTATATTGTTCATAAAAGACTTTGAGGAATTCATCAAAATTGCCCTGCATTGTCTGTACTCTGTCTAAGACCTGCAATAAACTGGCCAGTCTTTCAACACTCTACTACCCCTCACCTGCTGCAATACGCCAAGCAGTGGGGCATCCTCTTGGCTAGCAAGGGGTTTATTGTTAAAGACCTACTGTGGCCATTTGGTTAAACCCTGTAATATTAATCCAGTTCCTCAGTGATGCACATTCATAAGTTGCTTTCACCAACAAAAAAAAAAGTAACAGCTAGTATGCATCTCTGCATCTTCTTCCTCCTCCCTCATCCTGGAGTTGCCTTGCCACAGCTTACCTGTGGGCAGAGTTGCCAACCATTCTATAAAGCCTACCTCGTTCCAAAAATTAAAAACACCTGAGCTCGCGATGAAGGCAGGTCTTTGACGACAGAATAGTTAGTTGCCTAAGAGTTGATACACTGACAGTTCAAACCAGAAATCCTCACTAATGATCTTTACAGAGTGTGTCTGGAGGCGCTTGCGAAAGGGAGGCGCTTGCGCAAGGCGTCCTCTGCTCAAAGTCATCAGCCCTGTCGGAATCAGAGGGGATGCTGCTGTGTCTGAGGCAGGAAAGATGGCACTACATATCTCCACTGACAGCCCAAATGCCTCTTCTGAGAGAGTGGCGTGCCTTCTTAATTGCTCACAAAATAATTTGGCACCACAGCAGGGTAAATCAATCCAGTGAGAGAACAACATATTTCTTAAGGCTGGAGCATTTCCGCTTCTACTTTGTGCTTCATCTTTTTTCCCCAACGTCTTTGACGTTTTGCACACTGAATTATTTCCTGAGATGAGTCATGTTGGTTGATCTCATAGCAACAAACTGTCAGTCTTGTAACTAAGAATATTTATGGGCAGTTCTTGCTCTGCGTTAAATGGAATACTTCTGCCAACATTCGGCTGGTGTCACTTTGATGGATGAAGATCTCCACTTCAGCACTGACATCATAAGAAAGAAATCTTACATTGCTAGTAATTTTGTGAGGTATAGTGATATAATCCTTGAAAACCTGTTCCCGGTAATTGGCAAACTAACTGGCTTGTCTCACAGCTGATCTCCAGGCCTTTATTTATTTTATCATGATTATTTTATTAATCCTGAGATTTTCCAGCCGAGCTTATGCCATGTTTAATAAGGCTGTCTTAGTAAGTCACTTGAGGCGTGTCAGATTGTACATCTGATGTGCTAGCACGATAATTATGGCTACACACACATTTCTTCCACTAACGGTAATGTTGAATTCAACTCTGCGCAAACAGAATGATCCTTTTTGTTCCTCTCAAAGGATAACATACATTGTGAAGTCATCTTACTGAATCTAGTCATCTTACTGAAAAATCTGGACTCTCTTCCTCTCTCACCCTCTATGTTAATACAGAGTATGTATGGTGGGAATGACTCAGGAGACCAAGGCCTTATCTTCATGTAAGCTACTGATGACATCACAGGTGTATTGGTAGTTTGTTTTTTCCCTGTCAAATTGAGTGGTGATTAACAGGGAAAAATAGAAAGTCACTTGGCTCAAACAGAAAGATCCTTTTCTTTTCTCCCCAAGGCATGGATTCATACGAATACATCACCAAAATCAACAACAACAAAAATCTGACCACAAAGCCAAACACTGAACCTCAGAAGCAAAGCAAACCTTACGTTTGTGAGTTTGTATGTGTTTTCTACACTACTAGCCTTTGTCCCTGTGTAACACCGGGCTGTTTCCTCCAGCATCGTGGGTAGCAGCCAGAGAGGGGAAAAACCCCTCAGTGGGGGACAGACTGAAGCAATCTGCCCTTATTTGGACATTCTGACGGAGGGTCTTCCTGAGAGGCACGCTGTCTGGCCGGCCTGGAGGAATCCTCACGCTTCCTCTCCGCACAGCCTGAACCCTCCGCTTGGATTGTAATGAGTGCAGTGGCTGCGGTGTTGCCCTCGCATGCACACGCACACACACACACACACACAGGACGAGAAGGGGGGGTAACACAATCCCTTATGCGTCCGGGATACTAGTTAGACGAGTGGGATGCTCTTCCTCAAGAGTGGAGCCTGATGTCACAGGCCATGTGGCCGTGAGATCTGTGCGGGGAAGAATGGGTCATGTTTGAAAATCGCATAAACTCAGAAGCTTGTGCTGGATAGGGACGTGCCCATAAGAGGACCTCAGAGTGTGTTCTCACACCCCCTCCCCTCTAACAAAGTCTATGTCCCAGCTTCTGTTTCTCCTCAGATATGAAACTACGTAAATCAACTATGGATGCACTTACTCCACAGGGGAGAAAGGTTAATCGCCTGTTCTTGTCAAGCATTGTGACATGTTCTGGGACAGAGCAGTGTCTTTTTGTCGTCTGAATAGTATTTGGGATATACTGAATATCTTGTGCGAGATAAATTGCGTTAATCCACGTCCAAAAAAAATTGGGGCATGCTTTCATTTGGAGCTCTGGCTCCCGGACACGGAGCTGGATTCTCTCTTTTTCTCCCTCTCTGTTTCTCCCATGGCTGTTTGATAAATCAAGGCGCTTTCAAATAATCCCAAGTTTTACAGTGAGGGGAAGCAGACTGCGCTCGAGCATAGATGAACAGTAAACACAAGGCTGGGGCACCCTTCTCTCCAGCGGGACTCTCTCGCTCTTTCCCTCTCTTCTTGTTTTCATACTGTGAGACAGGAGAGGAAGTACTGCAACACAACTACAGACTCAGGGACCGCTGCCTGCCTGCCACGCTGATGGACCCACCAGAAAAGCGATCCCGCACACTGCCTTGTTTTGAACACCAATTAGGAGCTAAAATAATTAGACGGGGCCCGTCTGCCGGCTGATGCCCAGGCAGCGTCCACACCGCGCTGCTGTTTGAAGTCCAGATGAGCCATTTTGAGTTCCTCCACAAAGATTCATTGTTAGCTCGCTTCTCTCTCTCTCTCTGCCTCCCCAACCTCCTCCAACAAAAAAAATCTGCCAGAACTAATTCAAAACACACTCTTTCTGTGAAGGGATGCGAGGATTTGAACTTCACAGAGTGGTGTGGTGGTGTGGTGGAGGGGAGTAGTGGCAGTGTGGTATGGGGCAATTCCGTGGAAAATTATGTTTTTTGTAACATCCATAACGCCAATAAAATGTGATGGTATGGTATGATGTGAATGATTACATGAAATTTGAGCATTTGCTATTTTTGTCTGAAGAATGTACATGAGAAAAAATGCACAAAAAATTAATGTTATCATTCACATCATACAAATGCCAAGGCATTTCACTGGTGTTATGGATATGACAAAAAGTACATTTTCTGTGGAATTGCCCTATGTATTTTTTGGGTGCCCGTGGCTGAATGTGTCTGAATCACACTAACAGGGAAGCTACACCAGGCGCGTAACTGAAGCGTTCCAATGCGTTGTGTCTGCTGCAACAGTTAGCTTCCACTATAATCAATGGAAGTAGCTACACCAGACGTGATAGCAGCGCGTACGTTCGGAAAAAATAGATCAGTATTCTAAAAAGAAAAGAAACATCTGTAACATCTGTTAAATGTGCTGGAGTGGCCAGTCACAATCTGATGGCAGGTCTGTTCACCAGGAAACTTAACAAGAATATAAGGCAGTGGTTCTTAAACTTTTTGTCTGGCGACCCCCTTCTCTCTAAATGTTGCGAGGTGGGCATT
This sequence comes from Alosa sapidissima, assembly GCF_018492685.1. Lineage (NCBI taxonomy): Eukaryota > Metazoa > Chordata > Actinopteri > Clupeiformes > Clupeidae > Alosa > Alosa sapidissima. Next base: position 6,572,441 of record NC_055958.1, on the reverse strand, counting down.
GGAAGCAGAGGCAGAAAATGTCTTCTCTCATAGGTAGGCTATGTCAACACCAAAGGCATTATGTCAATGGCAGCCTTTGACTAAAAACCTTTAGAAAAATGTCTTCAATGTCTTTGCAAATCATTTCGCGACCCCTCCAATATTTTTGGCGACCCCCAGTTTAAGAACCACTGATATAAGGTACCAGTGGTGTAGCTGCGAGGACTACTTCCTATAGTTCACATCACCTGAAATGAGACGTTCCAACATTCCAACCACCACCTCTTCAGACAACACATATAAATCCTAGGCATCCTATTATGATTGCAAATCAGAAGCCTCCCTGATAGAAGGCCCCGGCCTCATTCCCCCACTCTTATTGAGACTGTGCACTGTGGATGTCATGATCACCACAATTCAGTAAGAATGCCTTAGAATGAGGAACACAAAAAAGAGGTCATCCACAGGCTATTCACAGCTTCAGTGTCCCCGTACGAGCTGGAGCTGAGAGTCAGCTGTGAAGAAGTCCGGCAGGTCCTCCTCCACCAGAGACGCCCAGGAGCCTCTTGGAGCGCTCCTCGAAAAAACTGACAGGTTAACAGCACTGTAATCCCAGCAGCAGCTGTGTACTGTGCAAGCATCTCGTGTTGGTGTGCGTTTGACTGCTAAACTGCCATCACAATAGCGTCCCCGAGGAGATACTTAGCAGGCCATCTGAGCATCATGATGAAGACAAAGCCGCTCCAATTTGTGTCGCCGCCGTGGCGACGGCAACGAGTGGAGGCGCAGCGCCATCTGTTGGCCATGCCAGTGCAGACAGCATGCCACAGCATGCCAGAGGAGACTAAGAGCACTAGAAATTAACTAGCAAGATAATGGAGTTATGTGCTATGTTTTTGATACTGAAGCCTCACTGGCACCAAAGTCATGCACTGATACTAGAAATGGCCTATACACAGTGACCCTTGCCACAGTGAAGAAACATGTCTCATGAATATCTGACCTCCCTATTGGGACTCCAACCCATGACCTGGGAGTTTCTCACAACATGTTTAAACAGTTGACATTCGCAAACAGGAGAGGAGCGATCAAAAGAGTGTACTGTTTGCTTGTCACCCTCCAGGGTGGAATGATAACAGCCCCCTCCGGCCTGTCCGTGTCAGCCCGCCTTCATGTGATCATCTGTGTGTGAAGGAACACATGGCCCTTACTGTATAGCACTGTGAACAAGCTGTGCACTTCATGCTCAATTCAGTCACATCATTCTGTTCACTATGGTATTTAACCAGGGAAATCAAGTATTGGTTTCTTAAGGAGGTCCTGCGTAGAAGTCAGCCGATGCAGTGGAAACAAAGTGAACCGAAGAGGGATTTCCTTGATCAGTGAAATCATTTTCCCGAAAAGTCATTTAATATAAGCCTTTCCTAGCAAAGTAACATCTACCCAATCAAGTTATCTTGGGTTGGTTTTAACCTAAACTAAACTATACATACAGTCTGTATAATGGGGGAAAGGGATGCCTGTATATTACCTGAAATAAGACCATATGGAAATTAAACAGAGGGCATCCTGTTTCACACCACACATGGTAAGTGAATGGATAGGGCAGCACTTCACTTGGAGTGGAGACAGTTGGATATAATATGTATGGCAATAGTAGGCTACACTCATGTGACTGACTGACCCACTCATTCAAAATACTATCAAACACCAACCCTGACACGCTAAAAATATGTTAAAGATGAATGGCGGCTGTAGGCCTACCGGAGAGGCGAAAAAAGACTGCGGTCCTTGAAAAACAAAAGGAGAGGCCCAAGCAATCACAGTCGGCCGGCCTGACCGCCAGGGCGACGTAGGCTACTCAAAAGGGGGTAACACATGGCTCACTTGCTTCATATCAATTAACTCATTGTGCTTTGTGTTTGTAATGGCCCGCCCGCCAGGGGAGAGGGTCTGCTGTGCACAAAGCCTCCGCACACCACACTTGAACCCTAGTGCCCAGTGCCCACTCCCTGTATTCCATCAAGTACCATCCGCCCTTAGGTCAGAAGCGATCAAAATGGTCGGCGAGAAAAGGTTAATGGTCAAAACAGCTCTCTGGAGGGGAAAATTGTAGCTTAAACGATTCCATGTTAAGTACAATACCGTGCATTTTTTGCGTTAAGTAGGCTATACGGATCATTCCGGATTCGCGTGAAGGCTGATATCAGCTGCAACTGTTTCTGCCCCTGCGTGGCTTGGCAAGCATTCCCAATTCAGAGAAAGCCAATGTCTGTCGCTAGAAAAAGCTTGCGCAGCGGTAAATGTACATGATGCAGATTTTTTTTTTATTTTTTTTTTAGCAATGTGCGTTTTCATGTTAAGCAAAATCTTTGTAACACGGAAAAGTGAGTGTGACAGAATGCCCTCGAGCTTCTATTATGGCAAGTTCTATGCTGCTAGCACTGAACTATCCGTGGACTCGCGAGAGTGAAATTTCAATTTTAAACCGCACAAGACTCTGTATTTCCTCTGACAGCATCAATCAAAAGCCGTTCAGCGCGCCGCAGACGGGGGAAACTCACCGAGCAGGGTCAGGGAAAAGGCCTTCCTCCACTGAATTGTGTTCGGATAGGACCGCAGACCCTGCCGTCATTACTCACACACTGCAAAGAGATTTGAGACACTGCTGACTCGAAGTCGGCCTTCCATCATGGATTTTGGCCTGGGCTACAGGCTAAAGCTCTCCATGCTTATTATGGATGTATTAGATAGTGGCTATCGTGAAAAATCGAGTGTCAGGCCGACTGAGCATAGATGGATATAGCAAAAATGAAAATTGCCTTTCATTTAGCCTAAATAGCTTGCCCAACCTTCCTTTTATGCACCGTGATTCCCTTTCCATGTTTAAATTGGTTAATTTAACATTATGAGTGCAGTAACATCCAGATTGAATCCACAAAAGAAAGATCAGGAAACGGTGTAGGCCTACCTGTGGAAAATCTTCCTCATTGTACATTAGCCTACACCACCATCAACGACAGCAAGTACCCAGTGAGCATCTTCTGCAAGCATGTCTGCAGTCATTAGCGTTTCCGAAATCAGATACTACATGTTTCTTTGATGCTTTGTCTCCCTCAAGTGGCGATGAGCAGTAGCCTACAGATCTCACTGGGTCCAAGAGGTAGGGTAGCCCTGCTCTCTCTCTGTTGTCAGATGTAAATTGTGGACATTACACTTTAATGACAACTTGGAATAAATTGATGCGAGAGAATTGACTTGAATGTAGGTGACAATTCAGTCAACTCTAACGAGTTTAAACAGACTCACACATGCCTGGAAGTCAAGACCATTGTTACCATGGTATCACTGGTCAAGCTGGACAGGGTTTTAGACCAACAAGGTTTTAGAACTAGAATTTGACCAGTTAGGCTAGCCCTGACTGGTCACACATGCCTGGAAGTCAAGACTATTGTTACCATGGTATCACTGGTCAAGCTGGACAGGGTTTTAGACCAACACGGTTTTAGAACTAGAATTTGACCAGTCAGGCTAGCCCGTAGGTTTTGTTTGCACATCTTGATCATGTAAAAATGATGCACTTAATTTGAAAATAATGGATTATAAAGGATAAGGACAAGGCCTTTAAAACCAAGTTACAGGCATCATGACAGGTTTTCCTTGCAACACTAGGTCACCACAGGTTCAATGAAGTGAACCGTTGAAACAGACACTGATTGTGATGTTGGTCAAACTACACAAATGCCTGAATGAACTTTGCCGTTTTCCTACTCACACACAGACATGTGTCATCTATAAAATGTTAAATACTTGCTGATGGATTATACACATCACAAAACAATGCCTCAGAAAGTGTCTGAAATTATCATACAGGATGATATAGCCTCCTATAGCCTATCAGACCAAACCAGTAAAAAAAAAGATGTAAAAAAGCATAAGTCAGCAATAGGTACTAAGCTTGAGCCCTCCTTACATCCTCATAAAACATCCATCTCAGGGCCGCTCTAAGCAGCCAGGGACACCAGCACATTAACAGTGCAGAGAGGCAGCACCTCACGCATATAAACATCTTAACAGACACTTCAAGAAATATGAAAATGACTCCCGCCTCATAAAATTCATAAATACACTTCATAAAAAGCAACTTCGGGCACCAATTAAATGGGCTGCACAGCTCTTTTCACCCCTCAACCCCTCCATTCATCCATTTTTAGGCTGCAGAAGCATCTAAGGCAGCCTAATGGTTAAATAAACGGCAGCGCCACAGAGAGTCACAGATCAATTTGGATCAATCGCGACTCGCAGCGGGGAGGCTGGTTAACATTGCCACGGCCAGAGGTGTTGTTGGTTGTCGCCGTACAGTGGCACATTCCCACGCATGCTAACTCACCCTAGGGACCTACAAGCTGACCTGCACACTGTGCTCAGGTCAGACTTAACAAGGAGAGAGACATGCAGAAGGACTTATAATAACAGCGATAATAACTGTAAAAAAAAAACAAACAAACTGGGGTCTCGTGTGAAAAAGACTTCACTGGTTTAACCTCAAGACCGAATCTTATTATCTGAGATGTGTGATGTGAAAGCTAAATGTTTAAAAAGACCCCACCACCTCTTCCACTGTCAAAGTGAACTTTGTTTTTTATCATTACCATGCTTTTACAGTTCCATAATCATTATAGACATGTGGCAACCATCTCATGGCTCATCTGACCCTGCCAAATGATTGTACGCAATGGTCTGCCAATAAATGTAAATAAATGGAATGCTGAGAGCGTACAGCCTGACCTAGCCAGTGTGAGGGTTTTGTTTTGCGAGCCTAGCCGACCATGGCGTCTCGGTCATCCGTGAGTAACACACTACACCTTACCCTGGGGGACAAGTTTATTGTGTTTTTGAGTTGGGGGGAGGGAGAGAAGGGGGGTGTTACAGTGGTGGCTCATTCTGCTGAGCTACAAAACGTTCAATGAGAGGTCTTCATTACAAACTGACAAGAGGGAAAACACAGCACAACAGCATGTACCACATAACTGGAAATGGATCTGGGTTTCATATAAATGACATCATTTCTAATAATCTACGCTAGATTTTTTTTTTTTTTTCCATATTTTTCATAACTTCATACAGATAATGGATTAGGCTAAAATGCACCATAATATTTGGTTGACTTTTTAGGAACATCTTCCTTATTACATCACAAAATACATTTTTATATCCCAAAGAAGCAAGACTTGCAAGTAGGCATTTAAACATAACTAAATCTACAGCTACAAAATTCTACTCCGATAGTCTTTACCTGTTGGGCTCCCTCTTCCCAGTCCACGGTGGGTAAAAACTCGGGGCAGAATCGGTATGACATATACACAGAAGTCCGTATTGTAAAGGCTATAAAGATTTGTTGCACGTTGTAAAGTTGCCTCCTGGATCTTTACACTGCGGCGGCAGGTGTGGGGGGAGGGGGAGTTGAAGGGGAGGGGTGGAGGGAAGTGGGCGGGTTGCGGGATCCTGACGTCTTATGTGGCATATCTCTTGGTCCACTGTCGGGCTATCCTGTCATGCTCAGCTCTGTTGGTCAGGTACTGAGTGGCTATGCTTCCCACCAGAGGATCCGCTGTGGGAGAGAAAGGGGAGAGACGGCGCCGGGTTATGATGGAGAAATAAAAGTGTAAGCACACACTGAGGGAGAGCAGTGGTGGCGGGGAGTCCACACACTGAGGGAGAGCAGTGGTGGCGGGGAATCCACACACTGCCTTGGAGCGCCGGATTTGATGTACCGTCACCCGCACTGCACTGTCACATCACAATTTTCAAGCTGACAATACATATTTTCTGATAGAGAGAGGACTTTCACTCACACACACACACACACACACACACACACACACACACACACACCCTGAGTTCTAGGCTCTAGTAATTGACTGTTTTAGATAGATGTGTTCCGTTCCTTAGATGCAAACTGTTCCATTTTACATTTCCATTCCATTTCACTAACTATTCATGAAAAGCACGGTGCTTGAAAATATTTTTTCACATTGTAGCATTGTATTTAAAAAAAAAAAACAAAAGAAACCCACGAAAAGCTTCTCACTACAAAAGCAGAACCAACTGATGATCCTTCATCAGTCTGACATGTCCTTCACATCTGTGAACATTCTCCCCTAAAATCTAGTTAAGACATGAAAATGCTTTTTTTTCCTCGGGACCATAATAAATAAATCCCTCCTGGCAATGACAACTCAATCTGTACATCTGCCGACTCCCGCCGACAGGTCAGATTGACTGACTGATGGCCTGATAGCACTGCGGTTATTGAGACTGATGGGTTAGAGAGAGAGAGAGAGAGAGAGAGAGACTAGTGGGAGAGGGAGACTGGTGAGTTAGTGAGAAAGAAAGAAAGGGAAAGAGAGAGAGAGAGAGAGAGAGAGGACTAAGGACCAGGAGGAGGAGACAGCACTGCTCACCGGGATTGCAGTCCGTCAGTAGGGAGCAGATGGAGAGGAGGACCTTGGAGATAGTGAGTGCCGGGCTCCAGTTGTCCTTCAGGATGTCCAGGCAGATCACGCCCTGACTGTTGATGTTGCAGTGATAGATCCTTGTGCGGAAAGTAACCTGGTGGGAGGGGGTATTAGAATGGGATTGTCACATGTTGCATTTTGCACAGTGAAGAGTGGTGTGGTGAGAACATATACTAAAATTGGAGACAAAAATAAAATCTAATGAAGCGATAGGCCCAGCAAGGACATCCGCAACCTACAGTTGATTTTAGAGGAACTAAGCAGGAGGGATGATGCCCCCTTAGCTGTTCTAAAATCACTGTAACTCGTGGCCTTGCAGGGCTTGCTGCTTTCATAACAGTTACTACATACATCTGCCAAGGTTTCATAAAACAAACACAACGAGATAAAACACTACAGTTTATCATTAACAATTCATTCCTTCGCCAAGCAATGCAGTTCTTCAGCAAAAAAATGGTTGCCATGCAACACACACAGACGCAATAACACAGTTTCCGCTTTGTGTGTTAATGCTGATGTAATGCCATCACAGGTGTATTATTGCAGAGTGTTTTACAACAGCTTTGAACACAGCTCAGCCAATCACAATCAAGGACTGGAATTACCCATTGTAGAAGACAATATACTCATACTTAACACACTGCAAAACATGTGGTAAATATTCAGCAACATACCATCTCCATGTCTGCATCCTCACTATTCATCCTCATTTGTTGAGCATACACTTCTCAAAACACTTTTCACATGTCATAATGTAAAAAGCTTACTGTATAGCAGACCTGGGGCCTGTACTACGAAGGGAACTTAACCTACCAAGATGTAACCCAGGGTTACTTTGTTAAACCAGGTTTGACAAAACCTGGTTATCTTAAGTGGTGTTAATCGGTACTACGACGCTGATTATGAAGTTGATTTGTTGAGCCGGGGTTAACCTAATTGGAGTTTGTGCGCGTTCACATAAAAGGGGCGGGTTGCAGCGCAATTCACCACTTTCAGTGATGACGCGTTCACCTTATTTTACGGATGAGGAATGCACAATTATTATGACAAGTTATGAGGAATTAAAACCCACTCTACGACAAAAATCAAATACGTCGGCAGTGAACAAAGCAAGGCAAGGCTGTTGGCAACGTATTGCAGATCGGGTAGCCTAAATGCCTAAGTAAAGTTTTATTTCCACATGTTCTTCAAATATGTGTTACGGAGGATTAATAGCTTGCGGAATGTCTGAAATGAGTTGAAATAATTAAATTGCCTATTTTGAGTACAGAGAAATGCCTACAGATGCAACACAATTCAGAAGTGGGCATATAGATTACAGTAATAGGATAATTGAATGTTTAAGTAGCCCCCATTGACTGATTTAGTGTATGCCTAATCCTGTGAACATTTCAGATGCAACACCATTGCTACCATTGCAACGCACATGGCAGCAGGTGAAAGTGAAACACAAACACATTATTCAGAATAGTAGGTTTATAGTTATAGCTTGCATTAATATTTCTTAATTATGAAAACATGTAGGCCTATGCTTATAGCCTTCACTTGGCCTCTGTTTTACAGCTAACAAGAAAAAGGTGTCTTTGAACACTACTGTAAGGCACCAGAGTGTTTTACAGTAGCAGAGGAGTTGGCCATCGCAAATAATAGTGGAAGGCTGATTATGGACGGGGTTGAGGGAGGCATTCGGTCGGATTCTGGTGCTGTGGAAATGTGTAGCCTTTATGTGCAGGGTACAGTAATATGACATTCAATTCAACAAGTTTGTTAAAATGGTGATTTTAATTTATTAGGCCTGCTGTAGCCTAGGCCTATGTCCGATTTATTTTCGGACATACAGTATTCTTGCTCAGATGTTCAGCATCACCGATTAGATGGAATACATGAATGTCCACGTAAGGGCATTGCTATGACGGGTGACATTAGAGACTTCTGCCTAGATCATCTGACAAAGATAACAAATTCCCTCGGCTGACAATCTATATCTTCATAGAGAATATATGGCAGTCTCTAAAACCCCTCGCCCTGTGAAGAGAGCCCCTCACGATTTGCGCTCCAATATTGTAGGCTATGGATCATCCAGGTGAGCAGACATTGTCTCGAATTGTTAGTGGAGGGGTGGTACTTATAAAGGGTGTGGTTAACGGAAACCTCGGGTTAACCAAGAACATAACCTGCTCGGAGCAGGTTTGAGATGCAGCGTAAATTGCCATGGCAGCATACCTCGGTTAAAACCTATCCACCTTTCGTAGTACGGGTTAATCGGGAAGTTACGCCACACGTGATCAAGTTACTCTCGAAGTTACCCAGATAAGCCAGTAACCCCGCTTCGTAGTACAGGCCCCAGTGTGTCCTGATAAGCACTGATAAGGGTAATCTGAAAACGATGACTTCATTCATTCTTCTGGCAGAGAGCACAGCTGCTGTTGTACTGGGAATCCGATTCTGAATGAGCAATACGAGCCAGGACCCCCCCCCCCCCCCCACCCCACACACCCCCCCCACCAGTCGATGAGTTTAAGTGTCACTGCCACCCTCCTTATCTCTCACACGACTGTATCCATATTACACACAGCCTGGGATTACTGATAATGCCGGACTGCATTATCAGGCATGCGTCTGACTGCTCCATTGTTGTGCAGGAGAGAGGGGGGGGGGGGGGGGGGGGGTCCAACTAAAGGTCAGCAAGGAGCTGTGTCGGGGTCATGTGCTATCATTAGCTCCCGAGGTGGCCTCTGCCACGGTGTTTGTTGACAGCGACGGCACAGCACAAAGCTTTGGCGCTTCTGCTTGTGGTGGTGGCTGAGCAGCAGGCCCTGCCTTCACATGACTGTGCAAAACCCCTGCGACCAATATAACCCCCCAGAGCAGAGCGGCGTGGAGCGGAGCAGAGCGGGCCAGCACAATGCCCGTATTGTGGAGGTGTGGAGGTCTGGACGCCATGGAGGGCTCAGAGCTGCCTGCCAGAGTGTGCTGCTGCTACTGCTGCTACCGTCGCTATGCCAGGCCTGTGTGCATGCCATGTGCTTTCTCTCTCTAATGCTAATATTCTCTCTCTCTCTCTCTCTCTCTCTCTCTCTCTCTCTCTCTCTGGAGATTAGTAACAAAATAATTGACACAACCCCAACAAACACCAACAACCTCCAACATCCAGCAGCTGTTGCTTTGAGTTGTGTCAAGTCTCGCTGTCATCCGTTATTTTCAGATGTGTGGATATTTTGGTGGCCATTATCCTTTACTCCTCTATCTTGCCCAGCATTCTAAACCCACTAGCACGCTTCAGACATGCTGGGAATGTCGGAGTTTGTTTGGGCCAGTGCGGAAAAGCCTTCACAGCGCAGAGAGAGAGCGATTTTTCCTCAGGGAGAAAGCTTTTTCCCTCCTCCTCCTCCTCCTCCTACTGCATCACCCCACAGCAGCTCGTCTCTCTCCCTCTCTCTCTCTCTCTCTCTCTCTCTCTCTTGCCTCCCGCTCTGCCCGACTAAAACAAACAAACACACTTCTCCGTGTCACTGTGCAGAAATGAACAGTGCAAAGGCACCATTAGCTCGCTGAGCTCCATGTGCAAATATTAATTTTGACAGAGTTAGGGCAGGAAAGCAGACATTATTTTAGACGCATATGTGTTTGTGTGTGTGTGTGGAGGGGAAGGGGATGTGGTTGTGGTGATGGGCTGTGTGTGTGTGTGTGTGTGTGTGTGTGTGTAGTGTGCGTGTGTGGGTGTCTCATTGCTGTGGAGTCTAACTGCTGGTGTCTGTGCTATTCTCTCGTTTCTTTCTGCTGTCTTGGCCTCAGCACATCCAGCTGTGAACTGGCTCCCGCACTCACTCAGGCAAGGATTAGAGGACCACAAACCAAGGAGCTGTGCTCGTCTTCACAACACACGCCCAAACACAAACACACAAACACAGAGAGAGAGAGAGAGAGAGTGTAGACAGGATATCTCTAAGTTGCTGTGCTTCATCTCTAAACAAAAGAAATGGTGGTGGTGGTGGTGGTGGTGGTGGTGGTGGTGGGGGGGATCTGTGGTGTGTCTCTATCACACAAATAAATCCCCTGTTCATAATTACTGGATTAGGCTTCCAAATGCCTTCAAATTAACAAAGACCAGCCTCCTGCCCCTGCGCTTTATAAGAGAGTGTCAGTAACACATGGCACCAGGCCTTTCAACTGACGAACGAGGAGCGAGAGTGTTAAAGACTAGCAGTTCCTCTCGCCAAGATGAGGCGTCCGCTGGCTAATTCAGCAAAGCTCCTTCTCCTTTGTAAAGTTCTCAAATGAACTCATGACCACAACAAGACCCATGACACAACATTTCCTGAGCCACTTTCAGGGAACAAAAAATAACCTGCCAAGTCATCTGACCTCCACAAACAATACATTCCTAAGAAACCCCAAATTGATTTCGGTATTATTTCAGTATCATTGTTCCCTGACAAATG